>NW_004524591.1:5558267-5560649 GCF_000260255.1 Octodon degus
GCAAGCTGTACACCTGGAAAAAAATTTTCACAACGCATATGTAGTAAAATGCAATGCTGAATCTATAGATAAAATTAATAACAAAAGTAGCAAAAGTATTTAATATAGATGTATACCTGTACATACCCACACATATGCACAAAATTCATCTCTAGAATGATCAAATTTACAGAGTTAATGCAGGTGTGAAGCAGCTGAAATTCTCACATGTTGCTGGTAGAAGTGTGAAATGACTTAAGGTCTTTTGAAAAATTTTGCAGCACTTCCATTCCTTAATACTTACTCAACTACAATGAAGACAACAATATGCAATGTATTAATTATTGAAACTGTCCTACTAATCTGTTTTGAAACTTTCTCGTTGCTATTTGTTTCTCAATAAAATTAATTTAAAAATATTCAATAGAAATAAGTAACCAAAAATACTTGTATGCAAATATTTTATGATTAGAAGCTTTACTTGTAATAAGCAAAAATTAGAAACACTCCAATTTTCCATCACATATAGTTTAGAAATTGTCTTGTTTCTGTACACTGGAGTGTTACCCATCGATGAGACCAAAGGAACTACGAATAGATGCAAGCATGCGGCCCAACACTTTCAAGTTCTGTGCTAAGGGAAACAAGCAGATAGGAGACTGTCTTCTTCATGGTTTGATTCTCATGTGATTTTACAAGTTAAAAGTGTAGTGACAGAAAGGAAATCAGTGTTTTCTCAGGGACTAGATTAGAGCAAATAATATGAGGGAGAAAAATGTTAAAGTGATCAAATCTATTTATATTTTGATATAGTGCTGATTCAATTCATATAATTTCCAAGTTTATTAACTTTCCTGTTAAAATGAATGATTATCTTCTATAAGTCTTCCAAAACCAATAAGATTAAAAGAGCAGCAATAATAAGTAAAACCAACTCACACTCTTAATGTAACTTCATTCTTTTGCACATTAATGGTAAAAGAAATTTTGGTCCCAGCACACTAAAAAATATACATGTGCTACCTTTTGAAAATGGGTAATCAAGGGCCGGCCAAATAATTCAGCAGATTAAAGCCCCTGCAAGCAGGTACAGGGCCCAGGGCTTTGATCCGCAGGCCTGATGTGTTGGCCCCGTCCCTGGGGTGCACTGAGATGGCAATTGAGACTGAGCATGGTGGTGTGCACCTATAATCCCAGATCTTGGGAGGCTGTAAACAGGTGGATGTCTATGAGTCCAATCCAGTAGTGAGACACTGAACACCCTATAGACTCTTCCCTAAAAAATGAAAAAAATAAAAATAAAATGATAAGGGTAATCATAAACTTTATACCCTGATAACTTCACCCTACAAACATAAACATGAGACATGTATAATATTTCTCTTAAGTACTATTCTCATTGCTAAGACAAAATACCCCATGCCCAAAGTTAAGGGAGGATAAGTTTCTTTGCCTCAAAGTTTGTAGAGGTCTCAGTCTATAACTGGATGGCTCCAAGCCAGGGTTGCATGACAACAGACATTGCAGAAGAGAAACAGTTCAAGGTGGCAAGAAGGTAGCAAAGCAGCAAGGAATGAGACAAGCTTCTTACAGTCCCTTATATCATATCCAGGCTACTAGGAGTAGTGCAATGCCAAATCAATCAGTGGTCTTATTCAGAAATTACCAATCCTTGCACAGGCCAGATAGCTCCTCAGATTAAAGTGCCTGTTAAGACAAACACAGGGACCAGGGTTCAATTCCCAGCATGCTGTGCCAGCCCTGCCCTGGGGCGCACTGAGAGGGAGACTGAGACTGGGCGTGGTGGCACACACCTGTAATCCAAGCACTTGGGAGGCTAAAAACAGGAGGATCACTATGAGTCTGATTTGTGTAGTGTGACCCAGGTAGACCCTGCACTAAATACATTTAAAAAAAGAAAAGAAATTACCAATCCTTAATCCTAGCATCCTGTCCTAGCGTTTCATGCTCTAGATCCATCCATGTCTGGAACGCCCCACCTATGACTGCATGAGGCTTTGGGGGAACATCTAAACACAAAGCACAAGCATGTTCATTTTAACAGCTTTTATAACATGAATTAATAAGACTATTGAGTGTACATTGTCTGGATGACAAGTGATATGCATACAGTGAGAATTATATTGTATCAAAAATAAATAACCAAAGTCATCTGTGCCAACACTGAATGAATTTCAGAGACCATTTAAGAAAAATATGTCGCCTCAAAAGATTGCACACTTCATGATATCTGGTTTATAATACTTCAAAAGAAATTGAGCATCTTTTAAAACTTCATTAATTGGGGATGGGGAGATGGCTCAGTGGAATAAGCACTTCCCTGGCAAGCACAAGGGCCTGAGTTCAATCCCCAGTTCCGCCAAAAAAAAAAAAAAAACTTTG
>NW_004524591.1:5561024-5563217 GCF_000260255.1 Octodon degus
TTGTTGTTGTTGTTGTTATTGTTGTTTGTTTTTGTTTTTGTTTGTTTGGTTGGTTTTGGTACTAGGGATCAAATTTAGGGCCTGGTGCTTGCCAGGCAGGCACTCATGCCCCCAGCTTTGGTTGTGTTCTTTGACCTTAGTGGAATTATCCAAGGAGACTTTAGACTCTGCATATTAAAAGGGTTTATCAGGGTGTTTCTACTCACAAAGATGTGAGCAGCAAATGACCTGAGAAATGGATTTATCCAACAATGCTCCTGTCACACACTGCTTCTGATATCTCAATTTTTGTCAAATAAAAACCTTTTGGTGTGTCTCCCTCCATGTTAGTCACTGGATACCCCACTGCGAGAATCTGGCTCTTCCCCAAAGTCAAAATGACCCTGAAAAGTAAACATCTTTAATTTTTTAATATGTACTAAGTTGAAAGATACAGTGTATTGCCATGAACCCTTTACTTGTCACTATTTTTCATGCCACTATTTTAAAAACAAAATCTATTAGCATATGCTTGCAGTACCTGATCCTTATATTTTGAATTCATCCAGAACTTTGGGACAGCCACAACAGCACAAGTAAAGATTCATGAAGGAAGACTCCCAGAATTGCTTCAGAAACTAGCTAGAATGATGGAATAAAGGTTTTCAATGTGCGGAAGAGTATTTTGAGGGGAATTTGTAGCAAGGAGTATTTAGTTGTAATAATGTTTTTAAAAATATTTAGACATTCACCTATATTTTTGTCATATCCCATATTCTCATATGGAGACAAATGCTGACAGAGTGTCATAAACCACTAGCTAGAATTAATTCACTTCTGTGTTCCTAGAACACAGAAAATGTTTACATTTTCACTTTACTGAAAAGAAAAATATATAACCAAATGTTACGGCTTGTGCTTAGATGTTCCTCAAAGCCTCATGTAGTTTTAGGTAGGCAATTTTCAAAGGGGGCTGAGTCTAGGGTGTGTCATTGATTGGTAGTGCAATGTTGGGATTAAGGGTGCTGGGATTAAGGGTGGGTAATGGGCAAATCCATTCACTGATTTGATTGGCATGGTCCTAATCCCAGCATCCTGGATAAAGTATAAAAGGGGCAGAAAATGCTGATAAAGCTTGGTTGTTGGTTTTGCTATCTTCTGCTTGCCCTGAATTGTTTTCTACTGCAAAGTCCCTCTACCCAGGAGCCTCTATATAAGACAAAATACCCCATGCCCAAAGTTAAGGGAGGATAAGTTTCTTTGCCTCAAAGTTTGTAGAGGTCTCAGTCTATAACTGGATGGCTCCAAGCCAGGGTTGCATGACAACAGACATTGCAGAAGAGAAACAGTTCAAGGTGGCAAGAAGGTAGCAAAGCAGCAAGGAATGAGACAAGCTTCTTACAGTCCCTTATATCATATCCAGGCTACTAGGAGTAGTGCAATGCCAAATCAATCAGTGGTCTTATTCAGAAATTACCAATCCTTGCACAGGCCAGATAGCTCCTCAGATTAAAGTGCCTGTTAAGACAAACACAGGGACCAGGGTTCAATTCCCAGCATGCTGTGCCAGCCCTGCCCTGGGGCGCACTGAGAGGGAGACTGAGACTGGGCGTGGTGGCACACACCTGTAATCCAAGCACTTGGGAGGCTAAAAACAGGAGGATCACTATGAGTCTGATTTGTGTAGTGTGACCCAGGTAGACCCTGCACTAAATACATTTAAAAAAAGAAAAGAAATTACCAATCCTTAATCCTAGCATCCTGTCCTAGCGTTTCATGCTCTAGATCCATCCATGTCTGGAACGCCCCACCTATGACTGCATGAGGCTTTGGGGGAACATCTAAACACAAAGCACAAGCATGTTCATTTTAACAGCTTTTATAACATGAATTAATAAGACTATTGAGTGTACATTGTCTGGATGACAAGTGATATGCATACAGTGAGAATTATATTGTATCAAAAATAAATAACCAAAGTCATCTGTGCCAACACTGAATGAATTTCAGAGACCATTTAAGAAAAATATGTCGCCTCAAAAGATTGCACACTTCATGATATCTGGTTTATAATACTTCAAAAGAAATTGAGCATCTTTTAAAACTTCATTAATTGGGGATGGGGAGATGGCTCAGTGGAATAAGCACTTCCCTGGCAAGCACAAGGGCCTGAGTTCAATCCCCAGTTCCGCCAAAAAAAAAAAAAAAACTTTG
>NW_004524591.1:5563317-5582321 GCF_000260255.1 Octodon degus
ATGGCCACTAGTACACAAATAAATATATTTAAAATATATATTATTAGGGCCAGCCAGATAGTTCAGCAAATTAAAGTGCCTATTTAGGCAGATGCAGCGACCAGAGCTGTGCCAGCCCCCCACGGGGGGCAAGCTGAGATGGAGATTGAGACTCGTGGTGGCATGTGTCTGTAATCCCAGAGTTTGGGAGGCTGAAAACAGGAGGATTATTACAAGTTCGGTCTGTGTAGTGAGATCCTATAGACCCTGTACTAAATATAAATAAATAAATAAATAAAATTTCAAGGGTAGCACTAATTGCCAGTTGGACATGAAATGTTGAGGTTATATTATTTGGTTTGGATTTGTGAAAAAAATTACAGGACAAAATGTATGACATCACAAGAGCTGCCTTTTTGGAATAGGACCTTGGGTAGAAACATGTGCAGCCAGGGGCCTGTGCTGCATTTAAGACCTCCTACATCTGGCAATATTTTTTCCTGTGTGAATGGACTACTTTTATGCAAATAAATGAATAGATAAGTAAGTACTGCGAGACCAAAATACTGTGCCTTGTGCACACCGTTCATTGTTTGTGACGAGCTCTGTTTTCCATCTTCCATACCACGTTGCAGCCCCTCTATCAGGACAGGGTGTCCCTTATCATGATGCTCAAACTTGCCTTCCACTGCATGAGGAACAAAAGCTTAAATAAATCCCACAGCTGGAGTTGCAGGACCCTCTTTAAGAGCTTGTAAAATGTTCCATAATCATCATTAGAAGCAAGCTGAGCGGTCAGCGTTAGGTATGGAAAGAACAGAAAGCAGCGACTGAAGATCCCCAGAATCATTCAAACTGATTTACAGCCAGAGGCCAAGCACAGCTGAGCGAGTCCTCTGGTCGCACAGATGGCCAGTTCAGTCCTCTGAGCAGCTCTGCCCCTTAATCAGAACACACCGTGATGCCACGAAGCTCTGGTCTGAGGCCGTGCAGGGAACCATGCAGTGACAAAAGCCCAGCCAGGGGCGATCCCACTCCCCAAAGGCTTGCGTCCCTCCCCTTCCAGGTTGGTGTTCCACCTCCTGGGCTTAGTTTGTCGTTCACTTCTTTTTCTTCAGATTTTAAAATAAAGAAAATCTTGGAAGACCAGACATTTTTCCTCTCTTCATGTAGGATCAGGATTGACAAGATGCAAGCCTGTTCCCAGCAGAGCTGACAGATGCAAGCTCCATTCCCTGGACAGTTTACTGCAGGGCTCTCAATGAGCAGGTGTCATCCCACCAAAGCCCTGAAGGACACGCTTGTCCTCCTGAAAGAGAAGCAGAGGAGAGTTCTAATTGTTTCTTTCTGCAGCTCATTTTGTCTTTCTCCTTGCAAGAGCTCTCTCCCAGCACACAGAGGTCCATGTACATGAGAACCCCAGAGCACAGCTTTCTAAAATTGGTGGGTGAACAACTATCCAGTGTATGGAGAATCATGCCAAAGGGATGAGTGATGTCCCAGGTTTGATTCCTTCTAACTTGTTAACTGACTGTCCTCCTGCTCCTGTCTCCCAGACTCTCTCCAGCTTTGCTCTCTTAGAGCGGAAGGAATCTTGTGTTTCATACCTTCAGTGCTACTCAAGGAGAGACGAGGAAATAATTTCAGAGGTTAGGCGTCTTAAAAAAGAAAAGTTCCATAAGGAATTACTGCCAATCTTACGATAAAACTTGTTCGTAGGCTTGGAGTCCTTAAAGTGCTGTAAGACACGGGTGCAGTATAATCACTGTCACAACCAAATAACCATGATACCTAATTTAACAGTTGCTGGCTTAGGGCCGTGACTTCAGAATTAACATTCAGCTCACTGGAGTCGCTAAAACTTCACTCTCCTACCAGAAGCAAATTTTCAAAAATGTACATAAACCAGATTTGTGAACAGTAGCTCTGTGTGCTCCATGACAAAATTACATTATCAAAGTAATTGTTCAGAATGATGCAGGTATATTGAAGCCCCTGCATGTATGCAGGGTATGTATACATGGGATGCGGAGGAATGTGTGCATAAGTACATATGTGTGCATTTGATGCACACTTGTCCACAAACACACTTCTCACGCTGACCTGTGCGTTGTTCCTTCTATACACCATTTGTCCACTTGGCTCTTGAGACTCTGATTTCATTTGCTTTCGCTCTTCCTGCAATGCTTTCCC
Organism: Octodon degus; assembly: GCF_000260255.1. Classification (NCBI taxonomy): domain Eukaryota; kingdom Metazoa; phylum Chordata; class Mammalia; order Rodentia; family Octodontidae; genus Octodon; species Octodon degus. The sequence goes on from NW_004524591.1 coordinate 5,565,490, forward strand.
AGAGACAGTGACAAAGGTTGCCTTCTCCATAAGTTTCTGCCTTGCTCCAACAATCACTTCATTACTGGGTTACCAAATTTAAATTTTCAACCCCACCCCATCACTTTGTATCTTCCTCCTTTGCTTGATTTTTTAAGTGGTAGCACTTAATTTCTACGTTCTATGACTTCTTATTTCTTCTCTTGCTCAATACCAACATAGCATGCATGTCAGGATGTACAAAAAGTCTATTTTGAAAGGATGATTTGATTTAAAGGTGGATGGGATAGGTGATGTCAGCTTGGTATCTACATACAACTTTTAAAATGGCATTTTTCAATGATTATCATGTATTTTTCAACATTCCAGTAAGTCCATGTGTCTTTTTAATATCTAAATTCTATGGGTTTTTTTCCTCAAGCAATTCCTCAATTTCAATCTATCCAGTTGCTAACCTCTCACTTCCTGGTCTGTCTTTATACAGTGGCTAGTTGACATTTCCTATTTTAAATGAGAAACACCTTGACAAATGGGGGTTTTCCAAGAAAAAAAACAAAATAAAACAAAAAAAAAACGCAAAGAAAAAAAAAACCGGCCCTGGTACAAGATGGAGAGAATTTGTTGTAAGAAATCACACAAGCAAATGGAAAGACACACTCGGGGGCATAGCCAGCAGGCTACTCTGAAGGACAAAGGACTGGGCCGGACAAGGAGTTTCTTGTGTCTCTTGTCACATGGAGTGGCCCTGTCAGGGGCCTGTCTCTCTGCACACAAAACATCATTGTGATCATTTTCAGTACAGCCACTTAGATATGCGGTGACTTCCCAGTCACTTGAGACATTCTCCAGCAAATGTGTCGTAGGAAGAGGTCTACAGCACAGATATGGCTTCAGGAGATGAGTCTGCCTAAAAGATTTCTTGGTGGGATCTTTTTTCCATCCATTCTAATTTTCTTCAGTCTAGATTTTTATGAGTATTGAATAATAAAAGCATTTTAGAGGTCTCTAGTAGCTGAGTTTGAGTCCTAGACAAAAGACCTCTAAGATTGAAATATAAATATAGCAGAATTCAGGATGACATCATTCTTCATGGACACCAGAAGTGACCACAAATAACCTACAATAACCTTTAAAATTAGTTTTTTCCTGACTCCATAAAACAATATTTTATTTGGCAGGCGTATATTGGCAAGCTCTTTCAAGAGCTCTATTTGTTTTCTGTATCCAGGAAGACACAACCACTGTGTTCACATAGGTTTCCTTCTATGCTGTGGTTTTGCCATTTTCTGCTTCTTTATGAGTAGCTGCTGTAGAATATTTGTCCTCAGGACATTTATTAAGAGCAACAAGGATATGAATGAAAAAACCATCCTTATAACAATACAGGATAGATTTCTCCTTTTATATGTAATGCTGACCAAATCCAAAGGCAGAAATAGAATGTATCAACAGTGATAGAGCTTCTTTATGCTGAAGGTACATGATAACATGCAGCTGGATAAAAATACATTATAGGACATCGAAGGAAATCAGTCCATATGCCTTTTGATGGGTTAATTAACCCAAGGTCAGACAAAGAATGGAACATCATGGCATAAACTTTAAAAAAAGTATTAACATTGTTCTAGCCAAATTGAAGGGTATCAGAGTGTTGGAAAACATTATTTCAGAATCATCACATAGGTTCTTCAATGGTTTTAGCTTTTGTAGCATGGTTCCATTATAAAATAAAGATGATGTATTTTCTTGTAAATGTTAACTTATTATAAAATGCTTCCTGAATCTGACAAGGTTCACATCACTCATGTTTCCAAAATCTCCTTACACTATTTCCTAGAAAACAAGGATGAGTAATTGTCAAATCTCCTCAAATACAATGAAAACAAAATAAAAATGTCCCAGATCAACAGGTCTTCTAGATTAAGTCACTATATTTCATTTTCCCCCCTCTTGGTTCCTATTAATCTTACACAGGCAAAAGAGGAAGGTTCCAATAATTAACCTTTTGCTGTTGACCTAACCAAAATTAACTGGTTATGCAACAATTTAGTTGTCCATATAAAAACAGGAAGAGAGATTTCCCCAAGTAACCCTTATTCGCCATGAGAAAAACAGCTGGTGCTCCCTCTCCACATAAGCCTGTGGGGCACAGATGAAAGGATGTATATTTCTGATATCCTCTCTTGTAAATGGGTGGGGTTTTTAGTGAGATTATGCCAGCACTCGGTTCTTGAGAGGCAGGGGCCCAAGAAAGCCTGATCCAAATATTTAAAATTGCATCTTCATCTGACGAGGTCAGTGAAAATGAGCAACTTTTCCTTACCAGTGTAATATGAATAATTACTGCAGAATAATAATGGAAACCCATACCTTTCCCTCTGAAGAAAGGAGGAAAAGAGATTAACGAGAAACACTGCCTTCCAATGGCAAAAATCAAAAGTTTTAGTACCAGACTTCTTTTGTGTTCCTGTTTTCCAGTAGTTCTGCTACATTTCCCACAGTGCACTGCTGGGATTTTTGATTTTTTTTTATTTTCGCTACGCATGCTCAAACATCTGTTGCACATGTGTGATCAACCGACTGGGTTTTGGAGCCAAATGTCCTGTTAAATGGACAGAGTGGGCAGAGCGTTCCTTTGAGAGTTGGACTCGGCCTCTGGTGGATTGCCGCCAAATGCAATGGTGTAATAAAGAAAAGAAATCTGCTCATTTGAATTGCATTGAAATGAACTGTGTCCTCTCCTAAAATACCATATGGTAGTGATCCCTGGAGGTATGGTGCATAACACCTAGGTCTGGCAGGCTCCAGTGGAAGGCTGTAAATGTCCCCGCATGGTCAGGCTGTGAAAGGCAAGATAGTTGACAAGAAGCATGCAGGGTGAAACAAGAATCCTATCTGATGTCCTTCAATCAACTCGAAATGAAAGAGGTAGACTGAACAAAGAAATCCCAGCAAGTCCTCGTGGAGAAATCCTCCTTCTCTCATTAAAAAGCAGTTCTTGGATCGCACCTCCATGAAAGTGAAACCGTATGGGAAGCAAGCCGTTTCACCTGAGCAGTAGCCAGAGTTTCCTTGCAGCAAATCATCTGCGTAGGATTCAAGAGCACCTCCGCACAGCAAATTCTGTCTTGAGCAGACAGTCCCATAACCGGAGACACTGAGCATCACGCCTCTGCGCAGGCGGCAGCCGCTTTGCTCTTGGTGAAGCACATCCTAGTGCAGGTAGTAGCTGGTGACCCATCCGTTGTGCTGTGGGGTCCTTCAAGGGGGACACACACACAAACACACACACACACACACACACACACACACACACACCGGCAACTCTCTCTCTCTCTCTCTCTTTTTTTAATGTATATAATACGGGGTCTACGGGGTCTCACTACACAGATTGGACTTGTAGTGATTCTGTTTTCAGGCTCCCAAGTACTGGGATTACAGGCATATGCCACCACGCCCAATCTCAATCTCAGTCTCAGCATGCTGTGGGGGTGTGGCTGGCATGGCTCACCGGGGCTGGAACCCTCTGGGCCCTGCATCTGCCTAAGCAGGCGCTTCAATCCACTGAGCTATCTGACCGGCCCCGTAATTATCTTTTAATGCAGATAACTTCAGGTAATATCAGAGAATTGCTAGGGAATTATTGTCCCTAGCAAATGTTAGGAGTCATACCTAGCGCAGAAATTTGGAGTGTGGGCTTCACCTACAATAAAATTCCAAAAGTTATTTCTAGTCATAAAATTTTCATTTATATCAACAGTAGAATTCTAATCCTTTTATGTTTCTTGCAAAGGATAAATTATCCACTAGTTTGGTTTTACATCAAGATGTATTGAATAGAAATAAAATAAGAAATTACCTCAAGACAAAAAGTTATTCTTGGTGGTATTTTTCCTTCTCCAATAATTTGATCTTAATGGTGTATATCTGTAAGTGAGGTGCAAGAATCTATAAATCTATTCTCCCTTTTTCCCCTATAAGTTTTGACAGCCAATGACAAGTCTATTGATATATCAGGGTACAAATTATGGATTTATGATTATTGTGCTTATTTCTTAAAATCTTAATTTCACTGTTCATGTAAAATGACTTTTTGTTTTGATTTCTATAATGTCTTTGTGATAACTTTAAGTAAGCTCAGTTATTATTTATAAAAACAAATATCATATAATAAAAAATGGTAGCTAGTATATATTACATTTTTGATCTTATATTGGTTATACTAATTCATTTAACCTGGACCTTCATCAAATTGGGATATTATCCCTAACACTTATGGATGAGGCATGTGTTTTACTTTGCTCAAAGTCTAAAGTAAGCAATCCACCTGAGATACAACCCCACCTTGCTTTTCTATGGCCAAAAGTTCTAAAGTGTCTGTTATACCATCATGCTAAAAGTATTTTTATTTTCTTTTGTTTTTGAAATCCAGACTCTGGAATTGCCATTTCAAACATATCTTTCCTATATTCTAAAGCCATCAAACAGAATCCTATTTACTTCAATAATTGCATAATACTTTGTGTGACTAAACATTTTCTTCAAGTTTGAAGGTGACCTGTTAAAAAAAAGTGCTAATCTGTTGTCTCTCCATTCTACCACAAATAATATTACTGTAAAAACCTAACCTTTTGTTCAACTCTCTCTTAACCCCCATAGGGAAAAAATAGTTCAGGTCACTGCAGAAACCATTTTTTGCCCCTAAACCAATGCATTTGGCAAAAAGGAGAGTCTGAGGGATAAAATAGCACAGAAATAAATCTTGTGTTAAATTATTCTGAAGGAATTAACTACTCTTCATACCTAAAATCTCTCCCTTTTCTTTGAGAGTCATTTTCCTTTGAGGACCTATAGGATTATTGGAATTACAAAAGTGACTCTTGGAAACTGTATGGTAGGAAGCAAATATTTCTTCTTATTCCATACTTCAGGATAATTCTCATAATATTAACACAGATGTTTCTTTTTTCCATTAACAATAATATCTTCAAACTTGATGAAGAAATGCCAAGTAAACGTCAGCCACACTTTGTTGTTGATAAAGAGGACACTGGGCTCTGAAGCAATACTGGAAGTCGTATATTGCAACCCTGCTCCTTATTTCAACACAGCAGAGTACAAAGCACACAGAAGAGTCCAAAGTGTGTGGGAAGAGTATTCATCTTCTTCTCACAGGTCGGGAAGCTGGTGTACAGAGACTGCATGATATTTATGAGGTCAATGAAAATATCAAGCAAAACTTGTATACGCCAACTCCGCATTCCACAAAATATCTAAAAATAAATTAAGCTTCCAAGTGAATATGTAACTATTTTAAAGCATCTTATAACATTAATACATTCATGTATTCATACCTCTCACTTCTGCCCTGATTGAGGCTGCCAAATGTGTTACTCAATTCCCAGATAATGCCCATCCAGGTTTCCAGCTGATTTTAGAGCACACAGTCCCCCAAAAGGTCATATGAGCTGCGCACACATATGTTCTAAAGTTACAGAACTTATATCTCCAAAATGCACAGAATCATCTGTGTTGAGGAAACCTGAATAGAATAAGTTTGCTTTTAGAAGACCACAAAACTGCAGAAAAACAAATTCACACACTTCCCAGATCAATTCTAACAATTTTCTCAGCCCTTCATGGATGCTATTAATGGTCCTGAGTGCGAAATTTGGATGCAACTCTTCTTTTCTAATCATTAAGAATTGCAGTGATTCATATGTAAGCTTGATTTATTCTTTTGGACATATGAAAAATTCCTATAGCTAGCTGAGTCTTTAGCAAAATTGTTCCACTCGCATCAGTGGAAAAGGCATCTTGACTCATTAGGGCGCAAGATTTCGAGAAGCTTCTGAGTAGACACACAGCATGCTCTTGCGACACGCTTGAAAGTTCTTCAATGGAAATTTCAGATGTGAATTAAATGTAATTAAATGTAAGAAACTAACATTTATAGCAACACACACACACACACACACACACACACCCTGGCAGATGAAGGAAGAGAAGGGGCGTCCAGTAGGGAGTATACAAGCCAAAAACAAGGATCTCGCAGATCCATCTCAAGTGAATGCTGCAGAGACATCCTGGTCCGTGCACGTTTTGTCAGCAGCGTCCAGCGTGCACTGTGTACGCGGAAACCCCCACGTCAATCCAGGCATCTGCGCTCAGCAGCGTTTCTAGCTCCTCTCTCTTCCTCTCCCCTCCATAAATCCATTTACTTCCTAATCTGCCAAATCAAACACTAAATAAGAGCAATAACCTACAATTAGCGTTTTCAATTAAAACGCAGAGTTCAAAGTTTACTTCAGAGTGAGTAATTGGTTTTGAAAAGTACAACCAGAAGGCAGCTGCCAGATTAGGACAACAGTTTATTTAACCTCAAAACATCTGATCAATTTTATTATCTCCACAGAAAGGAGATATCCGGGAGAGGAGGATTTTAAATATACTGCACATCCTACGTGTCTGGAGAAAGCCGAAATTCTCCAACACCATAAATATCTTTGGCCATCACCTTGCTGCGAAAACGAGCTCACATTGCACTTCCTTCATTCAGAACGCACCAGAAACGAAAATCATCGTGACATTCAGCCAGGGTGGGAGCGTAGAGGAAGGGCCAGGAAAAGACAATTTACAAAATTACAAGTTTAAAAACATTCAAACATCCGGCTCCTGATGGTTGGGAGTTTCATTCATCCCCAAAGGAACCCCAGAGAGCGCTGCCAGCCTCACCAAAACAGTATCACGTTTCCAGAGAGCCTTGCCTCTAACGGGCTACCTTATTATTCTGAAATTCCTTCTGTGGCCAGAGAAACCCAGGGGACACAGACCTCGGTGTTGGCTACGTGGACCGAGAGCCCCAGAGCGCCTGCCTCCACAGAATGCCGGCCCCGATAGGGTCTCCCTACTCTCCCTTCCTGCTTCTCCCATGGAGGCCTTCCTTGCAGACCCTTGGGGAGCCCCAAACATGCAAGAGGCCAGCCCCCTTCCCAGAGGCCACACTGACTGAGCACAAGGGCTCTTCAGCAATCTCCGAGTCTCAAGCCCACTTCTAACTGGAACTGTTTCCTGTCCCCTTTTCTTCACCTCTAATCTTGCAACTTTATTTTGAGACTCAATCAATGATTATCTTGTGAAAAGTACTCAGCATCATGCCAGGTACATTTTAAAGCGCTATCGGGTTTTACCGGTTGGTTTTTATCACTGGTTCCAGACACGGGCTATGGTAATTCCCCTTGGCTCTGCGCCTTCCCCGCTGGACAGTTCTACCTGCCTGAGTGCTGGGCTCCCGCCTCTTGGGATGGGGGAATTCAAGTAGCCTGGACAGAAAGTTTGGGTGGCCAGGGGTCTGGGTGGTTCTTGGGCCCTTGCTTTGAGATCAGGTTATAAGAAAGGTATACTAGCACCATTTATGGCTCATCTGAAACTGAACCACTTTGGAAAAGGAACCGCTGGACTCAGAATCAAAGTAACTCTCCAAAGTACAGTTGTCTCTAAAACATACCATCTTGCTGTCACACAAGTGTAGTGGGACACTAATTCCTATCAATGTACTTGAGGAATATTAGTCTTCGTTTTACTTTGTTTTAATTCCCTACCAAGTTTATTCCCCAATCCAATTCACCTTCCCTTCTTTAACCATGCTATTGTATCCAATAGCCTTGACTTTCTATAAATTTCATTGTAACTTCAGTGTCTTCTGTATATTTTAATGTAAAATTCATTGATTTATAAACTAATAACAAAGTTTAAGATAATGATTCATTCTGCTTATTACTTTTCATTTAAAAAATCGCTCACAATATAGTCACAAGATTTCATGTATATCTAGTTTGACGCTTTAATTTTTTTTTTTTTTTTTTTTTTTTTTTTTTTTTTTTTGTCTTTGATTTATTTGTTTGGTCCAGGGTCTCGCTACACAGCTTGGATGCATAGTGATCCTCCCTGTCTCTGACTCTCGAGACCTGGGATTATAGGCATGTACCACCACGCCTGTTTTCAGTAGTCAGCATTGCGCACCTCGGGTTCGGGGCCAACACACCGTGCAGTACCAAGGATCAAACCTGGGTCCTTGTGCTGGCCTGGCAGGCACTTGGATCACTGAGCTATCTCCCCGGCCCTAGTTTGGCACTTTTAATTACTACAACATAACCCAGAGAGGATGCTATTAAATTTTTAATCACTCAATGCTTGTCATTCAGTTAATAAAAATATTAATATTCAATAGTTAATTTCATGTTTTCCAACATGATTCACAGTGACTTTGGTAAAGCGTTGAGGCAATTGTATTTTTCCTCTGATTATTTACATAAGAGTGTATTATTTGAATAATTATAGAGACAAACAATTCTTTCACTTTCTAGTATAGACACACTCTGGAAAATAGCATTTTTTAAAACTCTTGGCAACTAACATATTTTGTTGATTAGAAAATAAATGTCTTTCAGAGAACCTGCATAACATAAAACACTAGCATTTTAAAACCTTTGAGACAAACTACAAATAAAGAGTATTAACAAGCCAGCCGTGTTTTCAGTATTTATAGGATTTTATTTATTAAAACTGTAGGAAATGTACAAGATTCCAAAGACAGTTATACAAGTTTCTGTACTGCAGCACTGTTTGATGTACCGGAAATGATTTAAAAATCCATCAGTATAAAATCGCGGTCTAAATAAAATACGGGGCTTTATGTAAGTACGACAAATGACGACATTCTGTGAGTAGCGACACAGAGACATCTTAAAAACACATTGTTCGCAGAAAAGACAAGTCACCGAAGAGTCATTTCTCATATGTCTCCTCATTTGTTAAAGAATGAAAATAGACATTACAAGAATGTAACGTATACAGGCGAGCTCATGCTCCAAAATATCTTGCCGGAGGTGGACCGCGCAGAGGGACAGCGCAGCTCAGGAGCAGCAGGAGGACGCGTCTGTCCTTCCACTTCGATCCTCGGCGCAGCTCCTGGATTTTGGTTGTTAACACTCAGTACGCATTAACCGCACATTGGGCTTTTCTTGATGTAAATAGAATGAAAAGGCAAAGGAATAAGCCTGGCTTTCGGGTGGGCGGGAGGTACAGGCGTGAGGATCAGCGAGAAGACCCGCCCTGGTCGTAGTATCACCTGGGGACAAAAGCAGGTGTAGGAAGAACAGGCAGACCCCAAGTCGCTTGCTGAGGGCCAGTGTTGAGTCGAGGCCATGTCACTCTTTCTACACAGACACATTGCTGGCAGAGGGTGTGTGTGTGTGTGTGTGTGTGTGTGTGTGTGTGTGAGCGCCCGTACGCGTGCATGCGCAGTGTGTTGCAAGGGAAAAGAAAACTACCTTCATTTAAAAAGAGAAAATAATTTTTAGTGAACTTGGAGAAGTTACAAAAAGTCTGTTCATAGCCCTTGATGCTAACAGAGGGTAGCTAAAGAATTCGAGTCAGAAGTGGCTTTCTTCGTTGTTGGGGGAACCAGGGGTTGAACTCAGGCCCTTGCGTTTGCCAGGGAAGCACTTATTCCACTGAGCCATCTCCCCGGCCCCTAGAAGTGGCCTTTTAACAGTTAAGATATCAAGAAATTAATTTTTTCACTATAAGTACATTTGACACAACCACACAAATACTTCTTTTCCCTTGATGAAAATTACCCAAATTTGAATTTGAATTTTTACTATGTAGAAATGTAATATTTTAATCTTTCATAATTTATTTGAAAATTTTAAAATGCCCTCTTGTTTCCGAATGGCTACAATACATCATTCTAACTTTTCTCCAAATATGCCAACACAAACAAATTTAATCACGACCTAAACTTGAAAATTTATAGCAGAATTTGATCATGTGTTAAATTGTTTACAAAAACAAAACCTAAATGTCAACGAAAATAGGACGAGTTCAGCCTTTTCCGCATCCAGAGCGTACTTTTATCCTTGAGAATTACCTATTTTTAAATTTTCCTAAAGTACATAGCAGATGTTTTAATCTTGAAAATTAAGCATTTGGCTTTGCTTTACAAAAAGAATTTCCTAGTGAAATGCCGCGGTTTACCTTAAATGCTTGGAAAAGCCGAGTCCAAAAGTGGCAGACAAACATATGTATTAATTGCATTGCCAGCAGATAAAACAGCAGTTCCAACAAAACGTGGCGAGGCACACCGCCGCCCCAGATTTTTACATTGCTAGTTCTGAACAGTTCTCTGTATTCCAAGGCCACAAGATTTTAAACTGTGAATGTCTCACGTGCAAAAGTAAAAATATTAATGTATTGCCAGAGTCGATATACTTATTAATTTTTCTTAGCACCGTTTTCTCAGCTTATAAGAACACTCAGTGTGGTTTGATCTGAATGAGAAAAAATATTGGGGGAACTACTACACAAAGCTCTGGGTATTTCTACTTCAATCTTGCTCTCCTACTCAGTTTAAGCAAAGCAGTGGAGAAATATTTATGATGTTCTACTCCCTCTAGTGGACAATGGCACCCTCAGCAAAGTGCTCATGTGCTTGCCAGGGAAGCACTTATTCCACTGAGCCATCTCCCCAGCCCCTCAGTCGTCTCTCTTGCACTAGAAACTTCAAGTTTCTGTCTGGGGATAGCTATTCTTAGGAAGTGATGTTTATACAAAGTCCAAATCCAAACTCCACTCTTGATAGCATACACTTCTTGGACCACTTGAAGAACCTGGGAAGCATTCTCTCCCTTCCCACCCAACCTATTCCTAAGCGTATTTAGACATCGCCTCAGCGTAATAATGGGCATGGGAGGGCTAAAGCACAATATCACTGAGACTCAGACGGGTCCTATCCGTGGACCCACTTCCCAGGAGGAATGTAATATTGTCTACTGAGAACATGAGCTAACAAAACATTAAAATTGAAAAGGGGCCACTGAGATAGCTCAGCAGACTAAGCACCTGCTTAGGCAAGCACAGGGTCAGGGTTTGATTCCTGGTGCCAACTACTGTACCAGCCCTGCCCTCAGGCGTGTTGTGCCAGCAGCCGAGACCAGGCATGGTGGTGCATGCCTGTATACCAAGAGGAGGGGAGGCTGAAAACAGGAGGATCAGTAAGGGTCCAAGCTGTGTAGTGAGACCCTGTACCAAATACATTTTTTTTTAAAATGAAAAACATATAGTTCCAGCCGGGGGGGGGGATCAAAATAAGGACACTTCAAAAGCCTATGAAATTGCGATCATAAAATGGTCACCTTCTTAGCATTACTACTGCTTGTCACACCCAAAAGTAGTTCAAACAGGTGAATATGCCCGATAAATGTTTGTTCATCTGCATTTTGAGAAATAGCTCTCTTTGTGTAAAGTTGTGTAACCTCTAGTAAATGGAAGAACTGTGCAACTTTTTTAAATATTTTTTTAAACTGTGTGACTTAACTGTTTTCTAGGCTATAATAGCAGAGGAAGCCTTCTTGGAGCCTAAATGACACCTCAAAAACACTTACAAAAGGACAACTGCACATGCAGAGCAGCAGCGTTCAGTCAAGTTGTGACTCGCCAGATGCTCGAATTAATTGTTCCTGCTAAAAAGGGCACGTGTTGGAGCGCTGTAGTTTACCTGTGCAGCATACAAAGCATGCGTTGGAAACTCAATCCACAAGCAAGTTTCAGGGCTGTCCGAGGAGGCCTCCGTCAGGTCACAGTGGCTCTAGGCTCTCAGCCTTGGGCTTCCCAGCCTGCAACATGGGAAGAAATAATTTTATTTTATTGTTTGTTTGCTTAGTACACGGTCTCATTACGCAGTGCAGACTCACGGTGATCCTCCTGTGTCAGCCTCCCCAGTGCTGGGATTACAAGCATGTGCAGCCACACCAGGCCTCCATGGCTGGCACAGCACAGGGCTGGCACTGCATGTAGTACCAGGGATTGAAATAGGGTCCTTGCGCTTACGAGGCAGGCACTTAGACCACTGAGATATCTCCCCAGCCCAGGGAGAAATATTTTTTAAAAATTGCCCAGTCTGTGCCGTAGTAACATACAATGGGCTAAAACACTGGAGTGTTCTCAAAAAATTAAATTGGCATGTGACCCACCACATCCATATCTGGGTATTTATCCAAAAGGTTAGTGTCAATATGTCAGGAACATATACACTGCCGTATTCTTTGCCACTTTATTTACAGTAGCCCATATAAGGAAGGAGCCTCTGAGAATAGATGAGTAGGCAAAGAAATATTAAAACATGGTGTGCAATTACACTCACTGAGGTGCTATCCAGCCTGTAGAAAGGAAATTCCTGTTTCCAACAACGTGGATATACCATGGGGCAGCGCGTTAAGTGAAATAAGTCAGGCGTAGGAAGTACACACTGCACAGTCCCCTCAACCATAGAATCTAAACACTGCTCTAGAAAGAATAGGAAGGTGGTTTCCAGTGCTGGCTTGGGAAAGGGAAAGAGAAATAGGGAGATGGACGTGGAAGGGTAGATGCTTGAAGTTTTAAGATGAATAAATCCTGGTTGTTTTTTTTTTTTTTTTTTTTTTTTCATATTGTAGGGAAGGGTCTACAGGGTGTTCAGGATCTCACTACTAGATCAGACTCATAGTGATCCGCCTGTTTACAGCCTCCCAAGTGCTGGGATTACAGGCGTGTGCCACCATGCCCAGTCTCTACTGCTGTCTCAGTGGGGCCAGCACAGCAGGTCCAGGTATCAAACCCCTGGGCCCCACACCTGCTTGCAGGTGCTTTAATCTGCTGAGCTATTTGGCTGGCCCTCTAAGATGAATAAATTCTGAAGACTTAATGTGAAGCAACATATCTGGAGCTAATAAAAATGTATTATATACCTTCAACTTACTCTGACTTTAATATTATTATCATAGCAGTAACTGATAAAGGTATAAATGACAGCTTAGTCATTTCACTATATATGCAATATACATACATATATATAGTGTTTGTGTATATTCAAAATGTACAATGAGCTATTTAAACACATTTAAACATTAAATATTAAATATGTTTAAATAGCTCATTGTACATTTTGAATATATACTAACTTTGCCTGTCAATTTTGCCTCAGTAAAGCTGAAAAAGGCTTTGTGTGTGTCTGTGTGTGTGCAGAGCCAGAGACTGAATTCAGCCCCTTGCGCTTGCCAGAGAAGTGCTTATTCTACTGAGCCATCTCCCCGGCCCCAAGGCTTCATTTTGAAATTAATTCAAACCAGTATATTATAGGTTCCTTGACCAAAACTTTCATCTACTTCTTCCACTGGTCTCTTTATCCTGAACTTCTCAGATTACTTCACCAAGCACAAGGTGGTTCTAGAATTTAAAGTTAAGAATTTGCCAGTGTGGCCTCTAAATATTAACTACAATCGAGTACTCGAAGAGATCCGATCATTTTCCCACTCGGAAGGAAATTTTGTCTCTTTGAGTTAGCACAGAGCCCACACCCAAGCAGTTGCTAAAAACCATGCTTAGAGTGGAAGAAGACGAAGCCCCGGGCGGAACGCTTGCACTCACCCCCATTAACTAAGTCTCATTGATGTCAGGCGATCCACTGATTTGCCTTTTGAGGTATCTGCTCCTGAAAGGAGTGTCTGGTGGGAAGAGAGAATCAGAGATGGTGTATAGTCGAGGAAACTTACTAGGATGATGGGTTAACTTGGGCAAACAGGGTGCAATCAGGATAGGATGGAAAAGAGCTACAACTTCAGGGGAGAATTATAGGTTCTTTCTATAATCATTTTATTTGCCTGAGGCCTCTTCACAAGCCAGCCTTTCTCTGTAAAATCATCACATGGTTGCTACAGTGGGGAGGGAAGGTGTGAGCCAGAGGTACTGGGTAACTAGACAGTAGATGTGTTTGGGTCGCATAATGATGTTTGTATAACTAGGTGGTGATACAAGCACACCGAGCAGTCTGAGGCAAGCTTTATCAAAGTGAGACCTCAAATTTAACCTGCAAGTTCCACATGCAGTATTTGCACACATGCAACTCAAGGCCTACTTGATCTGAAACTCTAGTAATGTTGTCCAATACGCAATATTACCAAATCCCCAACTGATATTTCATGTGAATCCTGAAGAGTAACAATCAGTCCTAAAACCAGAGACGGTCACATCTTCCACGAGCAGGGGAAGGTAGCTCACAGGGAGGTAGGTCGGAAAGATCAACCACTGGGGGGAAATCATGCACAAACCTTTATGAACACCTTAAAAGTTGAGATTGGAATATAAATATATGATTTCTCAATGATATTTCCCTTCTATGTGGGAAAAGAATTAGGTTTCTTCGGTTAACAGTTAGAGGTCATGCTGAAAAATATTCATTATTAAATTCTAGAACCACATTGAGTTTGGAGAAATTATAGTCTGAGATGCTGAAAGCAAGCTCACACCAGCTGAGACCAGCTGAGGCCAGCTGAGAAAGCCAAAGCCTTGGAGCTGAGCTTTCTTTAAACAGAAAATAAAATGCAAACACAGATTCCTTTTTGATTCCTTTACCCAATATTGAGTAACTACTGTATACATAATGTTCAATGGTGTGAATACTAAAACGAACAGTGAGATTAGCTCTTGCTGTGCTTGTAGCATACAATATTAGAAAAAAAGCCCTAATAATGAGAAGCTTTACAACAGCTTGTATTGTCCCCTTGATACTTTAAAACAATAAATATTTTAGTCCAGTGAAAGAGAACCATGAGAAGTGGGTAGAGTTGCAGAGATGAGTGTCAGCTCAATGGGGATAATGAAAACAAGCTACATTTTCTGTAGGAAGGGTTTCACTATCTGCTTCAGAGCATCACAGGTTACTGACCTGTGTAACTGATGTTATTATTGTCCACATGCAATCACAGTTGGCATCCCCAGGCCTCTCCTCACAAGCCTGGCATAGCCCCATGTTAGTCTGTGTGCAGGTTTACTTGCATGAGTATCTGGGCCCAGGGAACTGACTGCTTTCTACAAGCTTTGAATATGTGTAACTACAGTTTCTACCCTCACTACCATGAGAGCTAGTGTTCTCCTCAATGATATTTTCTAAAATATAGAAGGGTCTTACAGTGCCAGCTTTTCCTGGAAATAGTGGTTCAGCAGTTGGGTTGCTCAAAAGCAATAAAAACAAAATCTCTCAACATCATGTAGCTAAGAAAGTACCTAGCAATGATGTGACAATAGCTCTCATAATTAAAATACACTCTCCGTTCTGAAAAGATGCCATCTCAAGAGCCTAAAAGAGCTACAAAAGTGTAAGCTTGTGTCCCCTAAGTACTTTGTTAGTAATAAACCTAACATTGGTGCTCACATTTACTCTCTGCTTTAGGAAAAGCACTTCCAGGTTGGAAAGAACATCCTTACATTTATTTATATGAAATCCTTCCTATGTAGTTAAATCTTTACCTATAACATCTCAAAACTCTAATGTCTAACTAAATTCTTAGATTTAACTGTTAACTCCCCACCCCTGGGCAACTATCCTTCATTCTCTAACTCTTCCTATCAAATTTACCTCAATAATCCATTTGCCTGATTCAAACCATCCCTCTGTGTCTGCAATGTAGGGATAGAAATGATGGTTAAGATCGCAGCTTCAGATTGGCTGGACTCTTGCCACATATGCTGAACTGTGGGCAACACCAACCATGAGCTTCTGGGCACCTACACACAGGTCATTTTAATGGTTATAATCTATTTGGAGACTAAAAAGATTAGAGGAAGAATAATTATCTTTTCATCCTCGTACTTATTTAAGCTGTTTTATAAAATCATGCTTCTTGTTGTCCAAAGCCCCCATCCCTACCACACCATTGGGAGATTGGGAGCAGCTGAAGCTGGAAATTGATCACCCATGAGAAGGCAGGACAAATCTTGGTGCCTAAAGCAGTCACGCTACCTCAGTCTTGAGGTAAACATCCTGCCTGGATGATTTCAGCTATTAGTTGATAGGCAACTTTGTATCTCCTGAAACTAACTTTGCAAAGGTAAAAATAAATAACCCTACTGTTATTCTTGGGGTCTTTTCCAGTCAAGCAAGCAGACCTCCACCTGAACCCAGATCTTGCTTCTTGCCTATCTTTTCCTCATTCCTGCTGCAGTTTCTGATCAGGGTACACTGAGAGACCAACAAGTCTGTGCACATCACAGGTGCACAGTTCTGTATAACTTCTCTCCTTGCAGTGTAGGGATAAACATGAGTTTTAGAATCATAGCTTTAGCTTCTCAGCTGAGGAGCAGTGTGTCCTTATAAAATCACTCCATCTAAATCTATAAAATAAGAGACCCAGTCCTAGCCCAGGTCCGGTGAGTGTGTGGGAGAGCTTCCTGCTACCCTGCACTGGCTAGACCCACTACTGGTCCCAGCCCAGGTGCAGCGTGGGTAAGACCCACTTCCACCCCCTTGGGACGCCTCCCACCACTCCGCAGCACCTCCCCCACCTGGACCCGCCACATAGGAATTTCTGCCTCATTCCGGGAACCCCCAGATCCAGTCCTAGCCCAGACCCAGTGAGTGTGTGGGAGAGCTGCCTTTCCCCCCTATGCCAACTTGTCCCCTCCAGGCTCAGCAAAGGCCTGGCATACATGTCTGGGGTGTAACCCTGTAGCTGCAAGCCCTGCAGAGAGTGTAGAGGATAGAACCACCCAGCTAATCCAGGAGCAGAACATCTTGCCACAGGGGCATAACAGGTTCACCCTCAAGGGCAGCAGCAGGAAGGAGTTGAGCACAACAGCCAAATCCAAGCTAGGCACAGCTGGAAAAATCCAAACTTTGTAGATCTGCACCGGAACTTCAGTACGTGCTAAGGTTATAACTACAACGAAGATCTAAAACAAACGTCAGAAGACAGTGCTACACAAAATGATGACAAGGAACAAAATGCAACCTCAGAAGGCAAGCCCACCCATAACAA
>NW_004524591.1:5588791-5605974 GCF_000260255.1 Octodon degus
AGGGGCTGGTGAGATGGCTCAGTGGTCTAAAGCACCTACTTAGAACAAGCTTAGCAAAGCACAGGGACCGCGGTTCAATCCCCCAGCGCCACATGCCAGCCAGCCCCGCCCCCTGGGGGGCTGAGCTGGCCACACACACACACACACACACACACACACACACACAAATAAATAAATAAAATTTAAAAAAAAATAAATACCATTTGAAGTAACCTTACACTACTACTGTTGCACTGCACACAGTGCAAGATAGAGAAGTTTCATACTGAGTCTTTGTGGTATTTCCTTTACGCTGTATACGATTACTGATCTCTCCTCATTTCCTCCCTTTGCTAAGTAATGAAGTTCTAGGAGAACCATCACAAATGGACTGTAGCAGTCATAAATGTAGACAGATACATAAATCAGACAATAAAGAGTAAGAAGACAGCGTGTGTCTCATTATGGTGTGGTGGAGTCTCTGGGACATAAATATGCACCTTCTAAGAAGAGCAGTTTGCTTTCAGGTTGAAATCACTTACTTGGCAATAAAGAGGCCCTTCTTTGCTGAATAACTGCCTTTTTGCTAAAAAATTTCCTAATTATCATATGTAAATAATTATTTTATGGTTTTAGCTGAGATAGGGCAAAACAGAAGTAGGGACTAAATAAAGCTAAAGGTGTTCCAGTGTGTGAACTCTGGCTACTTCTCAAAACTTTACAAAGGTGAAAACTACAAAATTAGGCTATACAACATTAAAGCTGCATGTAAGAACTCTCACATGTTTGTGAGAAAGGACAAAGCTATATGTTGACAATATGATAATATTTTCTAGTATTTATGCATTTTATACTAATTATATTATACTATATGCTATAGTATAATATACTATACTATTATACTATACTATAGTATACTATACTATATTATACATTTTATACTATATTACCATTGTATACTAATCATAAAAGCATTCAAATTAACTACATTTATTAGCACTAAAATTCTTTCAAAATCAATCTCAATAGGAGGTATAGGTAAGAGGAAGTATTTGGTTTTTGAATTTTTTTTCCCAGTAAGATCATTCTGGTCATCACTGATGGCCTGAATATTATGAAACCTTTGAAATAAATATTGTATTCTGTATTATAAATGTCAAAATGAAGAACAAGCATGTTTTATAAAATTTATGACACAGGAAAAGCTGAAAAACACACACTCGTGTGATACGTATTGGCAGCCACATGCGTGGATCAAAACAGGCTTTGTCTCCTAGCCAAGAGCATCTACTGAAGTCGAAACATAAAAGCAAATTCTACCACCAGATGGAGCTTAGCTTCCATTAAAACAGCAGAAATATAAGACGGATTTTGAGGGCTTGAGTTCTTTGTACACACCAGGAAAGGGCTGAAAAAAAGAGATAGAATTCAAAGAAAACTGAGTATTTTAAAAGCTTGTTACAAGTACCAGTTATCACATGATTTTAAGTATTCTTCGCAGGAGCACTTCATGGAGCTTTCACTAAGTGGCCACTCAGGAGTGACTTCACAACGACTTCCTCTCTTCCTTTCCCCTTTGTTTGCTGGAGAATGTTGTTAAATTCCTGCACATTTAAGTGCCTGCCTTCCAGTAAGAATTATAAATCATCATATAACAGGGCCTAAGCTGTAAAATTATCCAAAGAAACACCCCATGTTGTGTAAAGATTGATCTCTGTGTTATTCTCCCGAACATGTATTCTCCATTAGATGAAATTAAATACAGTACAGCAAGCTTCTAGCACAGGGCTTGAAATCCAGTTGGCTGGTAGTGAAAGTCATTTCCACTGCATTCTCCAAGGAGACAAGCCTTTCCACTTAATCCTACCAAATCAATGTGCTACCTGTTCAAAGTAGGGCTGGGCCCTGTAAAGCAGCCCATGCCATGATATATATCATTGAAGTAAGCAGGAAGAATGCAAGGTATAAAGCAAGACATGGTGCTCTTGCCCCTCAACTAAGGAAAAGTGATGCAAATTAGATGCAAATTATACCCAGATCAATATTCTTCAACTGTGTCTGTGAACTAAGCTGTGATCTGAGCTTGTAACTTGTATGTTCTACTGCACTGGAGAAAGGCCAGGGAAGATATATGAGTCAAGCAGGAATAGTAACAAACACTGTAGGAAGGACACTAACCGAGTAAACAGGGCAGGTGATATGCTTCCAGAAAGAACAAGGCTACACTCAGTGTTCAGGAAGGGAGGCAGCAGGCATGTGGTCAGAGAGCGACAGGTGTGATCCCGTGAAAGGGATATGCTGCGTGAAAATCCTGGAGCAGACTGCTGGTGATGTTGTGCACTAAGGTGAGGGAAGATAGAGGGGCAGACGGATGCTGGCTTTGCAAGCTAGAGATACAGCGTTTGTTGAAGACGGTGCGTTGAAAAGATAAACGAGGAGGGTGTTCTTTACAGAGAAGAGGAAGAAAAGTTTCTGACATTCATCATTCTAGATTCAAAGAACATAATGTTGCGTAAAACATTCTCTACGCTGATTTAGTGGCCAAATAACTTAAGCTTGAAAATAAAGTATTATGTAAGTTTAAAGAAGGCGGATTAAGAGCCTGCAAGCAGGCGCAGGGCCGGGGGTTCGATCCCTGGGCTGTCATGCTGGGTGCTGCGGTGTTCAGTGGGTGGGAGGGGCTTTGCAGGGAAGCGTGGCACATGGGACCTAGGTGGCAGCGAAGACGCGCGCTGCAGGGATGGCAAGAGGCAAGCCCGATTCAACGCCATTCCAAGAAGCAGAAGTGCTACACTGGTGAAAGAGGAAGGAGAGCACGGAGCATCAGTATTCCAGCCAAGATGTGAGACTCGAGGGTAAGGCAAACGGGAAGGGGACAGATGCCCAAGGGACCGGTTTCAGATGAGTCTAACCACAGTGATAATAGAATGTAAACAGATACAGGTGTGTTGTTCAATAGGCACCTGGAGATGCAGAACCGAGGTCCAGGTGGTGCTCCTGGGTAGGGGTCAGGCATCTGCATGAAGCCTCCGGGCCCCGAAGACAGCACTACTTGCCTTATCCGTGCTATTCCGCTCTGTGTTCTGTTCCCTTTAATGCGAGGACATTTAAACACTATAGCTTGACTTTTTCATTCTTTGCCTCAGAGATTTGGACAGGAAGAAAGCAGAACCAGTCTAAAGTTAGAGATGCTCCCGCTTTGGGTGCGCACGTCTACTGTATTAATGAATGTCGAGTAAGGACAAGAGGCTGGAGGAGAAAGATTGAAGAAAGCCAGAGAACAAAAGAAGGAGGAAGGGACGCTGAAGGACAAAGAACGTGGGTTGTTCCACTGCTTCTCAGCAGGTTCTTGAGGATCAATGGTGAGGGAACTCGAGAGATGGTTCTGATCCTTGTATGCTTACCCCCCACCCCAATCACTCTATACCTCTGATGCAAGAAAAATCTTAAAAACGCCTGAAAAGGATTTTTGTTCTAATCCCAAAGAATTAAGGCTTGAAATCAAGAATAAACTGATTTTTTTTAAATGGGTATATTTGGACACATGAATTTATAAATGGAGATTCTAACACATTGTATATGCTTCAATGAATTTTTAAATATCACTTGATTTATATAATCTGTCTTGTTTTTTTAAACAAGGCTGTAAATTCCTCCAGGATATTTATATCCCAATAGTTAAAGGTTTACTCTAAGCATTGTTGAGAATACTACTAGCTTAGAATTACACTTTAAGCTTGAAAACAGAGGGTACTCTTATTTTTAACAACAACTAGAGTAAACCAGATCACTAAAAACTTAATGGTTAGCCTCAAAGAAATTAATAGTAAAAGCAAACAAAGGTGGAAAATTTACAGAAGGAATTTAATAGACACCTACAGCAAATCTCAAATACTAAGGCAGGAGCAAGATAATTTTCTCTGTATAGAGCACCCTGGAAGGTTCTCTCCTCTGAACTAGCACTAACAAAAACATCTCACTTTTAAATATTTCATTTATTTACTTATGTATTTTGTACAGGGTCTCTCTATGCAGCTTGGACTCATAGTAATCCTCCTGTCTCAGCCTTCCCAGCACTGGGATTGCAGGCATGCGCCACCACGCCTGATTTCAGTGGCCACCCAGCACACTCAGGGTTCTGGGCCAGCACAGCATGCGGTACCCAGGATTGAACCCCGGTCCTTGTGCTTGCCAGGCAGGAGCTTGGACCGCCGAGCTATCTCTCCACCCCACACCTCACTTTTGCAGTATGCCATCTCTGTTGCCAGAATACTTATGTGCTTTTGGCACATTTGCAGAAAATGTTTCAAGAATTGGAATCCTACCTTTTGCCTTCATGTACATTTTCCATGGAAGCTAGAGTTCTTGATTATAAAAGATTCTCAATAAATCATTAGGGACCCAGATTTGGTCTGCTCATGGCTTAGTGACCAGGAGACACATCTCCATGGGAGAATGAATCAAAACAAATCCTGGAACAAAACTGAGTATACTTTCAATATTGTATTATTATATCTAGGACTTTCTCTTTGTTACTGAGAATCACTCTTAATTCTAATTGACAGGAAGCAGGATTGGGGACACAACCAACAGGATTGGGGGCACAGCCAACAGGCTTTGGATACCAGCCCTGACACTCACCTGCTGTGACCCCCACATCCTCACTGAGGTCTCCTTGAGCCCAGTGCTCTCCCATGAAGTAGCAATCACTGTGAGTTTTAGAGGAAGTTATATCACATAAGAGGTAAAAGGAGTACCTTTTGTCTGGCAAGGAGTAATCTTTGACTGGATGGCAATTATTGTCAAATAATTTGACAATAATAGTATTTGGGAGACAAATAATTTGTCTCCCATATACTATTTTTAAGATCAGTGAGATTTGATTAAAGCTTTCTCCATCTATACTTTGCCCATACTTGTGTTTCTAGGTAAAATTTTATCTTGAATTTATTGAGTCTCATGAAATTTTTTTCTCAAGTGTATTTTTAAAAATGAGAATGTTCTAACATTAAAGTTTAAAATATCTACCCTTTGGGAAATGTATGGTGATTCACACTGTTTTGTATTTAACTTGTACGCATGGATGACGAGTCAAATGAAAGTGTAATCTTATTTTTATGTAATGGACAATTAAGGCTCCTAAACTCGTAGATATAAATCACTTAAAGAAGTGTTCAGTCTTCATTGCCAATAGGTATTTTTAAAATACCTATTGTTAAAATTAGATATTGTTAAAATTATGTGCAATTAATAGGTACAAACAGGTATTTACTATGTATATGGACTAGACATATTTTTCTGTTTTCCTCCATGGCCAAATCAGAATCTGAACTAGCACTGCAATTATGATTATGATTATGATTATTATTTTATGTATTTAGTATAGGGCCTCACTACACAGATCAGACCCAAAATGATCCTCCTGTTTTCAGCCTCCTAAGCACTGAGGTTACAGGCCTGTGCCACCACGACCAGTCTCAATAGCTGTCTCAGCACACCCCAGGGTTGGGGTCAGATCAGCAGGCTGGGGATGCAATTACTTTAGAACTTTCAGGAAAATATCCACATGAAAATAAATATATTTCTTTGTTTCTCTAAATTTAATCTTATTCTCAGCACATAAAGAGAGCAGACAGAGAGAAAGAGAGACTGAGTGACAGAGACAGAGACAGAAAAATTAATGAAAATGCAATATACTGGTAAAATTAAACTTTGGGATTGTATTTCATACAAGGGAGCTTTAAGTTTAAATGTTACCACTCATTAAAGAACAATGAAAGCTGATTGTGGTGGTGCATGCCTAAGATCTGAGCACTCAGGAGCCTGACACAGGAGGATCACTGTGAGTTTGAGGGCAGCTTGAGCTACTTAATGAGTCTGAGACCAGCCTGAATTATAAAGCAAGACCCCATCTCAGATAGACAGACAGACAGACAGACAGACAGACAGACAGACAGACAGATGTAAAGACTAGACAATACATTATTCCTCACCTCTTCCAACACAATTTTCAGTTCATATGCCAAAAATGACACTTCCAAGAAAAGTGTGAATATCAAAAAATCTCTAGAGGAAAATAAATCTCCATCCTGCACGTTGTCTTTCACTATTTTCATTGACTTTCCAACCATATAAAATGAATAATTCTTTACCAATGATAAACAAATGTAATACTATAAATTTTAGTGCACTTAAGTACAGAATTGTGGCTTCAGAATTAAATAATTGCTTGATTAAACAAAAAAAAACTTTAGTAAAATAAAATTAAAATCTCATTTAGACAATATACATAGGTTTTGGAAGTAGTATTATGTATAACTGCCTAATTAATTCAAAGTTTTAATATTAAGATTGCCAAACCAATGTTAAGAATAGTTGTCCCAGAGTTGCTTCTCCTTACAGTTACATCATTTTGCATTCATTTAAAATGTTTTTGAAGGTGTTTTTATTATGTATTCCTATTAGTACATATGTGCAGTGAATAATGATTGCATTTATCATGGGGAGTTTATGGCAGAGTTTATAGTTACTCCCAGTGAGAGCCTCAGAATTCTTCATTCAGTTCCATACTTTTGGCTTCTTTCCAGATTTATGTGAGCAGCAACTGATCCAAGAAACAAACAGGCGGAAATGTCTTGAATGGCATTCTTTTCCCATCAAGTCATACAAAGCTCCATTCAGTAAAGCAGGCAACTGAATTCCTGAACTGGGCAGTTCAATAACACATTTTTTAAAACTCAGGTGGTATTAAAGAGAATTATTTTCTCTTCAAACAAGAAAAGAAAGAGGAACTATGAACTTAAAAACACACACAGGATGCGGAAAAAAAACTCCTTGAAACTACTGAAGAAAATTAGTAACATCGATTTTATCATCTATTTCCTCCTCCTCAAAGGGATGTTTTGCTATTCACCTAAGGAGCTTGCTTTCAATCAAATGAAGGGTACAGACGTAAAGAAAAAAAGGAAATATATACACAAATATATGTATAATAAAAACCTGACATACCAATAAACCAAATAATTTCAATAGCCTATTTTATAATGAGTAGAACAAAAAGCACAACAAATACCTCCAAATGACAAAGCTCCAGGAATTTCATTCAGTTAATCTCCTAGATGCTTTGCCAAACCTTATCCAAATAACCCAATTATAACAGCCTGCAGACTAATGGAAATTCTTACACAATTGGTCTCCATGTGGCATCTCCAATCATGTCTCTATTGAGGTCAAAATGATCACTAGACCTGCCTTTTGGAAGGTTTTGCAATTCTATAAAATGACAAATGGAGAACATTCAGATAAAATTCTGGATGCATATGTAAATCAGATTTTGTAAACTACAAGTAAAACACAATCCTTCCTCTTTGTGATCCAGTTTTCTAAAAAACAAAAATCTGTCCAAAGCAGGGGTCTGCTTAACAGCTGTAAAATACACTGGGCAACTGTGGGTCCTTCCTCTGTGTCTCAGCTCCGTGCAACTGTCCTGTCACAGCTGATACAGACCTACATCAGAAACCACATGAGGATCAGTGAAGCATAAATTGGAAGAAAAAAATGCATTAGACAAGCCAGGCTCTATCCATGCTGCTAAGCAGACCCAGATGCTTTAATAACTATTCAAATTATTTGTTAGCATCCTCACTAGATAATTAATTTGCATAATACATTTCAGCTGTGAAGATATTTATAAAAATCAAAGAACTCAGTTGTTCAGGTGGCCAAAACAACAACAAAACTCTGGCTCCACTCTGGCTTTGCTTATCATACAGACCAACATATATTGCACAAAATTCCTTAAGAACCAACATCAGCGGGCATCTGTGATTAAGAGAATTTCAAGTCAAGAGAAGCTAGTTTCTAGATGCGAAGGTCTAGAGAAGGAAAAATACACTGGGCAACTGTGGGTCCTTCCTCTGTGTCTCAGCTCCGTGCAACTGTCCTGTCACAGCTGATACAGACCTACCTCAGAAACTGCATGAGGATCAGTGAAGCATAAATTGGAAGAAAAAAATGCATTAGACAAGCCAGGCTCTATCCACAGTTGCCCAGTGTATTTTCTCCTTCTCTAGACCTTCCTTTCTCTCCTAAAGTTGGCAAATGGATCTCCATGTGCTGTCTTGCTGAGGCACGAATGACTAGAGAGCACTCTTTGGTTTTCGTGTATTTAGTACAGGGTCTACAGGGCTTCACTGCATAGATTGGACTTGTAGTGATCCTCCTGTCTTCAGCCTCCCAAGCGCTGGGATTACAGGTGCACAACACCACTCCCAGTCTCAATCGCTGTCTCAGCGCACCCCTGGATGGGGCCGGCGTGGCATGCCAGGGATGGAACCCTGGCCACTGAGCTCTGCCTAAGCACGCTCTTTAGTCCCCTGAGCTGTCTGGCCCACCCAAGAGGGCGCTCTTGTTAATCAACAGACAACTTTTGTCTTTCACCTTCCACTTTCCTTAACCAAGCATTTCTGATCACTCATTGCCTGAGGAAATGCCGACTACTTTAGAGCTCACAGGGATGGCATCGATAATGAGGTGGCTGTCAGTCTTCACTGATTTCACATGCAGATCCAAGTGAGTTCCAAAATCTTGGATGTTTGCCTGGTTACAAAGGGCTCAATGAAGAAATAATACAGAAACACTAAAAAGTAATGAGCTTTATTCCTTTCATTTCTCTTGTTAATAAAAACACAGAGAGGCCTATCTTTGAAAGCCGTTTCTCAAGTGATCTTAAAATAGTTTGGTTTTTCATAATGCATAGTGTAGTGCTTATGAATACAAACTCTGAGGCTAGACAACCAAATTGGAGCCTTATTTCTCCTTCTCACTTGCTGCTTGACTTACTCTGCTTCAGTTATTTAAGATGTATGTGTCCCACTTCCCTTGTTTTTTATTTTTTTCCCATTTATGTATTTAGTACAGGATCTCACTACACAGCTTGGACTCGTAGGGATCCTCCTGTTTCCAGCCTCCCAGACGCTGGGATTACAGGCATGCGCCACCATACCCAGTCTCAGTGGCTGGTTCAGCAAGCCCAGGGACAGGGCCAGCATGGCACGCAGGACGGGGGATCGAACCCTGGTCCCTGTGCTTGACTAAGCAGTCGCTTAGTCTGCTGAGTTATCTCGCCAGCCCTTTCCTTGCTTTTTAAATGATGACATGCATGCTACCTACACATAATGTTATTATGAAGAACAATAAGTTGAGTCATCAGGTACATTCAAAACACTGAAAAGTTGTGGTAATCAATTGGTGTTAGCTCTTACTCATTAGTTTTCATAGCTATCATTCTAAATCAAATCGCTTCCTATCTAAGATAGTTTCACCTCTTTTGAAAATGTTTCCAAAACACTGAGGTCTGTTTATATACTTCAGAAACTACTGAATATAGAATAAGTTATCCAAATCTTTGGGCCCACTGCTCTAACAGTGTGCTTTCTCCTGTAAGCATCCTGGCACAGTAAAGTATAAATCTCAGCTACTTCTTAGATTCATGAAGGAAAATAAACACCATGCCTCCACAGATTTTCTTTCTGGGTTTACCAAGGCATACAGCATAAAGATTCAAGTCTCAGTAATTCAAAAAACTATGACACTTATTTAGCTCCTGTGTTGGCCAGAGAGTAACTCAATGGAGCTAGATGGTTCTGCTGACCTCAGCTGGGCTCTGCGTCTTGTTTTGGTGAGCTGGAGGGCAGTGGATGAAGGCCCTAGGCTTCCTCTCGGGCTGCAGGCCAGGCTATGTCCTCACAGTGGCAGAAGTCAAGAACAAGCAGACACCCAGGCGTCCCAAGGCTTGAGTCTGTGGTGCAGCGTCATTTCTGACTTTGTTGGACAAAGCTGACCACATGACGAATGCTAATGTCAACGGGTAAACAGGTGAGTTCCTCCAGTGGAAGGAAGGAGAGGTGAGGAGCAGAGTATTTCTGAAACATAATGTATCTCAGCACTATTCACGATCTTTTGCTCTGTTGCGCTTGGTATAACAGCTTTTATACAGCACTACGCAGCCACTGGGAAACCTGCTAAGACCAAGGGGAGCAGGGAGAAATCCAACTCAGATTTTAGGTATTACAATTTAAAAAAATACCATAATAAATCTGGATTTCAAATTCTAGTTCTCTAAAATACAAAGCAGTGCACTGGATTATTAAAATCATTTATTTATTTATTTGGTACAGGGTCTCACTGTGCAGCTCAGACTCGTAGTGATCCTCCTGTCTCAGCCTCCCCAGTGCTCGGATTACAGGCATGAGCCATCACACCTGGTTTCAGGGCCAGTACTGCACGCAGATGCGGCACCAGGGATGGAACTCGGGACCTTGCACTTGCCAGCCAGGCGCTTAGACTGCTGAGCTATCTCTGAGGAACTTGTCATGTTTTGAGATTTATTCAAGTTTGAGTTTGAAAAAAAAAAAAAAAAAAAAATATATATATATATATATATATATGCTCTAAACATAAATGAGAATGCCATCAGGTTATAAAATATCAATTTATTTTGCTGTTTATCAATTATTTATATACTTTGCTAAAGAAAAAATGTTTACCTTCATAGTTTATTTCTCATCTTCCAGTATGCATAATATTCCCAATTTTGAAACTAAGATATACAAAGAACACACACACACAGTGCGCAGAGCCACGTACCACCCGGTCACCTCCAGTTCCCTGCTTTTGAGCCATGCTAACAAGCCCTAACTCATGCAAGTATTCGGGTGACTGGAAGCACCGATTCTGCTTCCAAACTGAACTTTTAAAATAACTTCAGTATTGCCTCTTCTAAGTGGTTTTCTTGATGTTCTACAATAGTATTTATGCTCATGTGAATCTACAATTAGTTTCAACAACAAAACAGAAACATTTACATTTTTATTTTTCAAAATTTGTATTAGGATGTGTTTGTAGTACGTAAGGCTCATGTTTTCCGTAGGGAGCTGGCTTACAGCACACGTTTATTCCTTCTCCTTCCCCTCCCCGCCCTCTCCGCATCCCTTCCTCCATCTCTCGGACTTCCTCACATTTGAAATGAATCTGTCTCCCTATTTACTATTATATTTAATTTATATTCCTACAATCTCCCTATTTACTACTGTTTCATTTACACTCATATTCCTATTATCTCTTTATTTATATTTTAGGCTTCAGGTAAAAGACACTGTGCAATGTTTAAGTTTGTGTATCTGATTTATTTCACTTCACATTATAGTCTCAGAATGCACCAATTTTCCTACAGATGACTAACGCTTACCCTATATGGCATGGCAGCACTCTCTTACAGATAGACCACATTTTCTTTAATTTTTAATATAAGAAAATGTTCTCTAATTTGACTTTCATAAAAATTGCTGCTTTTATATGTGTGAAATTAAATTTCTTATAACAAATTAGCATAAATGATTTATTAAATCAATGCAAAATGATTAAGATGACTGCAGTAACAATGAATCCTGTAGACAGGGACCTGACTTTCATCTATAAATGAGGAAACTTGCAATGTCACCTCTTAAGCTGCATGCTTTAATAGAAAAAACTACTTCTTATCAATATGAGCCCCTGATCACATTATTCAGTGTTGAATTCCTAAAAAGATGAACTTTAAACTGCATTTAATTATGTAGTAAGAATTTAGAAGTAAAGGTCTTTCAAAAACTTCCCATAAACAGAAGCGATTCCATCAACTTTGAGATAGAAATACTATTCTTTCTCCAGGGACTTTAAACAACAGAGTAAGCATGAATAATTATTAAAGTAATTAAATTTGCAAAGCAGTGATTAAAAACCTAAGTGTAACGTTCCTTCTGCATCTCTTACAAACAACAAAATGATTTATCTGTATCTCTTGGCCAATAAATCCCCCCCTTTCCTCAGCCTACACCTCTAGTTTCTGCACATTGGACAGGTGGCTCGGAGGTCAGTCGCCCCCATCTGGCCCTTGGACACACAGCCTCTCTCTCTTGGTGCTCAGCCTGAGTTCTCCTGGAGCTCTGGCCTCCATCCTACTGCCTTTCTTTTGGGTGTCTCTGCTGGAAGTCACTGTTTAATTATAGAGATACAAGCTTACACTGTATCAGTCTTCTGGAGGTAAAGCCTTGCTATGACGAACGAGGCCCGTGACGAACTTGGGCAAAGTTAAGTAAGATAGCCTTGCTATGATGAACTTGGGCAAAGTTAAGTAAGATCCCAGAGACCCAACTTCCTCATCTAAACAATTAGGAGAATGAATTGGAGTAACTATTCATACCTATTATAGTCTACTTTTATTCTTAAATGTAAATAATAAAAATTCTATTATATTGTTACTTAGGAAACATAGAGAAAACTCATCTAGCATGCTACAATAATTCCACAAGATAGATATTATATTTTCCATTTTTAAATGAAAACATTTGATGCAACTTTTATAAATTCCACACATAGCCTAAGCCCTGGAATAACAAAATTTATTTTAGAAAATATGCATGCTCATGGAATAAGGTCATCTTTAATGATTAAATACAGGGGAATGTTTAAATGTTCAATATCAATATTTAAGATGCATGTGTCAATGGAAATGGGAAAGAATAAGAACTGAATTTGAGACAAACATGCTGACAGCAGGCAGAAGAACCAGCAAGACCAGGCCAGGCCCTGGCAGGGAAACAGGTGTGCCCTGGAAGGCCAGGTCCTGGAGGAGGCACATGCACAGGTCCTGGCTAGACCAGCAGTGCAGACAAGTCTGAAGCAGCACTGAGGAGCCAGCAGCTTTGCTAAGTTAGGTAAACCAGCATTGAGCTTTGGCACACAGACACACAGAGTAGAAGAAGGCAGGTCTATGGCAAAAAGCCCTGGAGAATGCCACCAACAGAGCAGCCATAGCCACCATAGCCATAGAGGAAAGATCAACTCCAACCCAGAGCAAGTGCAACAGAAAGCTTGGCTAGGGTGCACAGCACATCTCTGGGACCTGCACTGGACACTACCACAGAGCTGTGGAGAGCAGAGGAACTTCGCTATTTTTATTCTCTCTTCATCTGATGCGCTACCCTGTGCCTGCCTGGTTAGGTTTTGTCTTGTTTTATTTTGTATTTTGTTGCTCTTTCTGGTCTTTGGTTCTTTTATTCTTTTTCTCTTCTCTCTTTTCTATCCTTTCTTCTTTTTCTTTATTCACTGTTTAACTTTCTTCCAGCTTGTCAGTAGCTGATCATCAGGCTAATGGTTTCCGTTTTAGTTTTCTTCTGCTGATCCTGTCTCTTTCCTCAACTACCTATTGAACTTATCATACTTTAATGTGAATGAACATTAGCTCATCCTTTTCTGAACCACTTCAATACCCCATCACTTTCTCTTTTATTCTTTCCCTCCAGTGTCCTCTAGTTTCTCAAAACCCAGGTGACCATGCACTGACTTCCAGCCAATTTTAATTCTGCTATATTTGACCTCATTCATCACTTTTTCCTGTCCTCTACCCACCTTAAGCCCCATACCCCACAAAAGGATAAAATTACTCCAATAAGGGGGAAAGGACTGCATGTAAGTACATAGTATATGTTGGATTTTTGTTGTATAATTTTAGAATTTGCTCCTGTGGTTAAAAATATCAGGCTAATACTTTCAAGATGGTCAGTAGGTAACTGTACATGAAACTACTGCTATCACTAACTGTACTACTTTTGGCAGGGTGTCATACATGCTATATTCTGTTTTTCTTCCTTAAGTGATAACACTGTGATTGTACAACAGATATGTGAAAGGGAAAGAAACTGTTCAAAAGGAAAGAACAACTGCAATGAGGGAAAGGAGAAAAGAAAGAAAGAAGATATATATATATATATATATAATTTAAGATAATTATACTACTAATTTCTATGAGTTTATTGAAAGGGATAATACTCTTCTAACCAATTTTGCATGTGCTCATACCTGATAACCTGAACAAGTACTTTAAAGGTAACAATACACGGTATAAAAACCATTGATTTCCTATCATCTTGTGTTGAAATTCTGCATTTTTTAAATTCTCTTAAAAGAAATCACCATAGTCTAGCACCAAATCACTAGATGCTGAGCCAAACAGTACATTTTCACCCTTAATAAACTGGGAATATAGATTCTTAGGGTAGATGAACACCTGCACCTAGAAAAAGTCCCTGCAGAACAGACCTCTCCTAGAAAAGTCTCAACACTAGTGACAAAGCTATCCACCAAGGCAAATTAGCAAGCATCAACACAGAAAAAAAAGGAAAAATGAAATATGATATGATGCAGAAGCAAAATGCAACCCGAGACCCCCACCCAGCCCCATCCTATCAAGGTGAACTCAGCCCACCCAGGACAAGCCCAGGGCAAAGTGAGACAGACAAAATTGAAACTTAAACACCGGAACATTCTGAAATGATAGCAACAGAAGTGGAATATACTATTTAAAAAAAAAACTTCTCAGGGGCCAGCGAGATAGCTCAGTGGTCTAAAGCACCTGCTTAGGTAAGCATAGGCAAATGCAGGGACTGTTGTTCAATCCCTGACATCACTTCCTGCACCAGCTCCACCCCAGGGCAGGCTGAGCTGGCCACAAAAAAGAAAGAAAAAAAAGCTCTCAGTAGAAAAAGAAATGATGCTCAAAGTGAAAGATATTAGAGGAGATAGAAATAAAAGAAGAGTGTAGGAAAACAATGGCAACCAAAAATGCCCAAAATGGGAAAGAAATAGAAGCCATGAGAAAGATTCACACAGAAACTTAAGAGATTGTAAGTATATAAAACAGATTTAATGAAGGTGAGGGTAGAATATCAGATCTTTTGGGGGATGATCCTTGGCATGCTGTGCCGTCATGATGGGGTCTGAGACTGGGTGTGGTGGTGTGCGCCTGTAATCCCAGTGCTTGGGAGGCTACAAATAGGAGGACCACTAGTACTTCAATCTGTATAGTGAGACCCTGTAGACCCTCAGAACTGCTGCTAGTGATCATGAAAAGAAAGAAATTTTATGAGCAAAATATATTTATTGAGGGAAAGAAAGCTCCTGTCCAAGAGAGGGACAGAATCAGGCACCTGAACGGGTTGTCCCTGGGAAGCAGTCTCCTCCAGGGACTTTTATAGTGTAAAACTATGCAGAGCTAAGGTGGAGAAAGTGAGAACTTGCTTAGATGGATGTGGGGTGGGACAAAACAATGGCAAAAGTTTGTTACCTAAGCAAGTCCCAATTCAGAATTTATGAAAGAAAAGGAAAGCCATACCTTCATCCAATGATCTCAGTGGATGACCTCCAAATGATAAAGGAATAAGAATGATCACCCAACCTGACCTGGACAAATTCGTGTTCTCTAAAACCAAAGAATGAATTTTAGGAACAAATGGAGATTATGAGCAGAATATATTCATGGAGGGAAGGAAAGCTCCTGTCCGTAAAAAGCAAGAGTAGCTGTTCTATTCTCAGATGATGTGAACTTGAAGTCAAGACTGATCAAAGGAGACAAAGAATGTCACTAATAATGTTAAAGGAGGACTCAATAATATCAGAACAATCATAAATACATATGTGCCAAGTATTAGTGCACCCAACTACATAAAACAATACTAACAGGCATGAAAATCAAATAAGCACTAACATAATTTTAGTGGAAGACTTTAATACCCCATTCTCACAATTAGACAGATTATCAGACAAAAGATCAACAAAAATATCAGAATTACAATAAGTCTGTGAAAAAATGCACTTAGTAAATGTCTACAAAGTCTTTTACTCTACAACACCAGAGTACTCATTCTTCTCAGCTGCATATGGGATGTACTCCAGAGGAGACCACATTCTAGTGCACAGAATATATGCAAGTAAATGCGGAGGAACTGCAATTATCCAATGCATATTATCTAATCATAGTACAATGAAATTGGAAATCCACAGGAAAAGTAAGTACAAACATTGGATAAACACATAGAAATTAAACTATACCCTCATGAGAAAGCAATGGGTCACAGAGGAAATTAAAGAAGAAATTAAACAGTATCTACAAATAAATGTGAATGCAGATACAACATACTTAAGTTTATGAAACACAATGAAAGCAGTCATGAGGGAAACTTATATCAATAAACGCGCACATCAGGAAAACAGAAAAAGCTCAAATAAACAATATTGAACTTCAAATTCTTAGAAAAAGAAGAATAAATCAAACCCGAAGTTCATACAAGAGGAAATTTTAGAGATCAGAGCAGAAATTAATGCAATTGAGACTAGGAATTTAGTACAAAGAATCAGTGAATCAAAGAAACTGATTTGAAAGATTAGATAAAATTGGTAAACCTCTAGCCAACCTTATCGAAAGAAAGAAAGAAAGAAAGAAAGAAAGAAAGAAAGAAAGAAAGAAAGAAAGAAAGAAAGACTAATTCAATCAACTAGGAATGAAAAGGGAAAAAACACAATGGATTCTGTGGAAATCTAGAAGATTATCAATACCTACTTCTAGAACCTGTACTGTAATAAAACGGAAAACACAGAAGAAACAGACAGATACCTGGACACATATAAATTACCAAAACTGAATCAAGAATATATAAGTAATCTAAAGAACCCGTATATCAGTCAGAAAAATTGAAAATGTAATTAAAAACCTACCAATGAAGAAAAGTCCAGACCCTGAGAGATGTACTGCTAAATTCTATAAGAAATTTAGAAAAAAATATAATATCACTAATCAAATAGAAAGGGAAACAATTATTTCCAGAATCATTACTGGAAGGAAGCATTACTCTGACACCTAAATCAGGAGAAACCAAACAGAAAAGAAAGAAAACTACAAAACAATCTCCCCAGTGAACATAGGTGCAAAACTCCTTAGTAAGATACTGGCAAGCAGAACAGAGAGCGTCAGCACAAAGAGTGCATGTCCTCACCAAGTAGGATTCAGGGTAGGGATGCAGGGATTGGATTAACATATGCAAATCAGTACATGTAACACGCCACATTAACGAAATAAAAAACAAAAATCACATGATCAACTCAATAGCTACAGAAAAAGTATTTGACAAAGTCCAACACCCATTCATGATAAAAAGAAAAAAAAAAAGCCCTCTAGAAAATTGGAATAGATGGTCTATCTCAATCTGATAAAGGCCATCTATGAAAAACCAATAGCTAACATTATACTAAGTGGTGAAAACTGAAAGCTCTCACTCTAAAATGAGAAAAAATATGAATGATGTCCAATATCACCACTTCTATTTTATATA
>NW_004524591.1:5606769-5614796 GCF_000260255.1 Octodon degus
AAATAGTCAACTAATGGGATCTTACCTTATTAGAAAGCTTTTACACAATAAAAGGAATCAACAACAGAGCTAAAAGACAACCCATCAAGTGAATAAACATATTTTAGGCACTTGTTCCTCAAACAAAGGACACAATCCATAAATGGGTATCTGAGATGAATATATCTCAGATGAAATATGAGCAGCATATAAATATATAAATAAATGTTCAACATTGCTGGCCATTCGAGAGATGATAATTAAAACAACACTGAGATTCTGTCTCACTCCAGAAAGAATGGTCATGATCACAAATCAACCAATACCAAATGCTGGTGGAGCTGCCTGGAAAAAGGAACCCTTTCCCACCATCAGTGGGAGTGTAGACTGGTATAACCACTGTGGAAATCACTGTGGAGATTCTGCAAAACATTAGGATTAGAACAAACATCTCAGATGAATCACATTTCTCATATGAAAAAATACAAATGGAAAATAAATGTAAGAACAATATTCAACATCACTGGTCATTAAAACAACACTGACATTCCATCCCACTCCAGAAAGAATGTCTATCAAAAAGAAATCAACCAATGACAAAGTCTGGATGGCTGTGGGGAAGGACTCTTCTCCACTATCAGGGAAGTGCACACTTGTACAAATACTTTGGAAACCAGTGTGAAGATTCCTCAAAAGCTAGGATTACAGATCCCACTTAACCCAGATATTCCCTTTCTGGGTTTCTTCCCAGAAGAATAAAAACATCAAACCATAGTGATATATGTACTCCTATGTGTATTTATTTAATTATTTATTTTTATTTAGATTTTTAAAAATTGGTACAGGGTCTTGCTATGCAGCTGAGACTCAGTAATTCTCTTATCTCACCCTCCCCAGTGCTGGGATTACAGGCATGTACAACCACACCACTTTTTGTGGCTGGCATGGCTCTGGGTGGGCATGGTATGCAGTACCCAGGATTGAACCTGGGGTCCTTGTGTTTGACTGGCAGGTGTTGACTGCTGAGCAAGTTCCCTGCCCTGTACTCCTACATTTATAGAAGCACAATTTGGCACAGCTAAATCTTGGAAATGACCCAAGTGCCCACCAACAGAAAAATGGATAAAAAAGATGTGATCTTTTTCTACAATGGAGTACTATACAGTTGTAAAGAAGGATAAACTTCAGACTTTTATAGGTAAGGTAAATGGTTGCAACTCAGGACTATGCTCATAAGTGAAATCAATCAGATTTGCATGTGTAAACATCATATTGTCTCCCTAGTATGAGAACCTGACAGTATAAATAAGATCCAAAATGTATAATACATATTGTGAAATGGGAAAAAAATTGTTCACAAGGAAAAAAAAAAAACAAATGAGGTGGGAGAAACAGGAAAAGAAGGGGGGAAACATACTCACACAAGACAGCGAAGATAACCGTACTACCAATTTCTATTGGCTTATTGAAAGGACTAGGTAGTGCCTAATTGACCAATTCTGTGTGCCTATATTTGGTAATTTGAGTAACTACTGTGAAGGTAACAATATGCAGTGTAACAACCACTGTTAGTTTCCTATCATATTGTTTTGAAATTCTGTAGAGTTTTTACAGTTTAATTCTCTTTAAAATGAAAAAGGTCAGAAGAGATAGCTCTGTGATCTAAGCACCAGAATGACAAGCACAGGGATCTGGGTTTGGCCTCTGGCGCCACACGCCTGCTGGCCCCGCCCCTGAGTGCGCTGAGCCTGCCACTGAGACTGGGCATGGCTGCTCATGCCTTTAATCCCAGCACAGGGGAGACTGAAACAGGAGGATCAATCATTAAGAGTCCAAGCCGCATGGTGAGACCCTGTACCAAATACATAGATAAAAACTTTTTTTAAAAAAGAGTAAAGAAAATAAAAAAATAAAATGAAAAAAGTTAGAAATGAAAAAAAGCAAAACATTACAACTCCTGTAGGGATCTAGAAAAGAGGCAAGTGGTGAGATATCTGAAGCAGTTCTACTTTCTGTACTGTTTCAAGGATTGGAAAATTCCAGTGCAAGAGAAAGAGAAAATCTCCCATGTTGAGTGGACAATTTTAGAATCTTATTCATTAGCTAATTACACTGTGATCTACTAAATAACGGAGTTATGGCAATAGCTGAACTTTTCTATATTTTCATTCCTTGCAGGAATAGCAAACCATTATTATTTCTTCAATTTCCCTTTTTAGCTTTGTGGAAAGACCCTTTATGGGAAGGCAGTAACTGTCCACCTACTTACTCTTCTGAGCCACGCAATTTCCATCTGACATACCCGACTTGACAGACACTGATGCACTTTATTATCTAAGCATCACATCCTATAACTTCTAAGATACAGAAAACAGCTTAAACATTTCTCCTGCATACAATAAGAGGGAGTGGGGTTTGGGAACAAAATGCAACAGAGACAGGCAGGTGTTTTCAGGACCCGGAAAGGTGATCTTCTGTCTGTGTTCTTCACGCTACCAGCAGCTGACCCGTGAATGCAGAATTTCTTTCTCTCACTAGGGCAGCAATGATGGTGGACCCCTGCCGTAAGCTCTCCTGTAGCTTCTGTGTGTCCTAGAAATAAAGGGAAACAATGATTATCTCAACAGAAAATGTGCCACGCATTACATTTTATAAAGAGCCACTCTGCAGTATCTGCTGCTCTCTAGACTTGACATTGCATGAACTTAGATTTTAACCCCTGGCTGGGACTGAGTCACCCACATAAAAGGGAAGTGCTTTTGCAAGTGCTTTTCCTTACAAACAAGAAGAAAAGAAAGTTTGCTAAAGATATAAAGACACAGACACAATTTCAAATGTGAGTCAAAACAACCAAGAGATTATTTTATCTGTCTGTGTATTTATGTTATATATAAATATACAAATACATGCACACAAATTAAGATAGCTATATTACTATTAGTTAATTGAAAAGAAAGGATATGCCTATGTTTTTGACCAATTTTTCATGTCTATATCTTGTAATATGAGCAACTACTTTGAAAATAACAATATGCCATGCACATATTGTCACTCCCTATGATCTTATTTTGAAACCTTACACCATTGATTTTTTTTTTTTCCTTAAAAAAACAAATCTCCAGGTTACAAGATGGGCTCACTTAAAAGCTCATGGTCAGCACTCTCTGACCCTCGGCATTGCTTTTAATGTCTTCTTCTAGCCCCAGATATCTGCGTGAACTTCCCTACCATCTATTGTATCCTTACACAGTAGGATAAGTCATTAAGACGAATGCCAGCATAATGCCTTTGCCAGCAAGTGACTGGAAAGGTCTCATTAGCAACTTCCCTAAAATCTTTCCCTCTGTTTCATTCTCAGAGCAATCAAATATGCATGCTAAAAGATAGATTTCACTGTCCTGCCTGAAATCCCTTCAAGGCTACCTTCGAGTCTCTGGAGAGACTGACCCCCTCTATGCGGGTCCTTCTAGCCTCCTGACATTCCCTTAAAACCACCCCATCCTGCAGGCCACACAGAAGTGCTTACACTGCTCATGCATGCGGCTTTCCTGAGCTTGATCTTTCTACACCGGGTGATTCATTTGCCAGCAAAGCTCTCCCAAACCCTCTCAGCTTCACTGAGTGTAACGACCCTGTGGCTCAACCCAGGTACCCATGACCCTTGAAACGTGCCCTGATTCCGAGCTGCTAACCCAGTGTGGATGAGGTGAATCTGTTTGCTCAGCTGTGAATTCCTCTAGCGTGCTGCATTTTCGGTGGCTTTTTCCTGTTGGCTGTCTCTGCCAGCAGATGATGACTTTCATAATGTAAAGCATTTTTTATTTTATCTCTGAATATGGAACACTTAGCCCAATGCCTAACACATGGTGGCACTCCATAAATTACAAGGAATTCAAAGCAGGGGAGGCTCTGACTCTGATCGAGATATCATCACCCTTTCAGTTAACTCATCTGTTGACACTGGCTATTATTTGGTTACTTTGCGTACCCCAATTTGAATATTAAGCCGAGGCCTGGCAACAGTACAGAGAGAAACACCTTTGAAGTTTGCCTACTACCGGGAGGCCCCCATCAGGTGGGCCCTGGGTTCCTTCTGCATGAGAACGTGGCCTAGGCTGCTCTTCTCCATGAATTTCCCCTAGATTCTAAGGTGTGGAACCGGAGAACAAAGAGCTACTTTGTTTCTTATAAGAGCATTTCACTGTGATATTTCAATACTGTACTTCAACTGTTTTTCCTGACTTGCAGAATATCCTAAAGTTACACCACATAGAAATAAATCATACTTGGCCAAGAATATTTAAACTTAAAATGAAATATGCTTATATGGGAGATGAGTATTACCTATGACACATTTGTAAACACTGAGGTGAATATTCTAACACTAAAAAAAATAAGTAACAATTGGTGGGCATTTTTCATATCCATGATCAACTGGCTACAAGGATGCAAGCTCTATATATTTGCCCTCTAGTCTCATTTACTAAATTTAAACACAACACAGATGATGATAATTAATGCTTCCTCTTAAAAATAAGCAGAAAAAGTCTACCTTGATAGCCTTTTTGAAACCAGTTTATAAGAAGAAAGGGGCACAGTAACAAAATGGAGATTTAAAGACCGATTAAAGATGGAAAGAGATGTCTCCTCAGGAAACTTTCCTATAAAGATCAGATAAACAATTTATGAATGTTGAACTCATCTCAAAAGGCTGTGTCTCTAAAAGAGTACTGATAACACAGGAAAATGCAAAATCAACTACCTATCCTCAGAAATTCCTTTGATGATTGGTGCTGGTAAGCATTTTTACACACACTTTTTAAATACAATCACATCTAAATATTACTTTGCTTTAGTCACATGGCTATCACTAAAATGACAAAAAAAAAAAAAAAACCAAAATGTTGGCAAGGATGTGGAGAAAAGGGAATCACATTTCTTTAGTACATTATGCAGTTGAAATGGGTGAAGGCTATAGAGCCAGATACTGGTATTCATACATCCCACCCTGAGCAATTGCTAGTAATTTTGATTACTGAAGGTACACTTCAACCTGAAGTGTCTCTCAAATCCTCATGTGCTAAAATGCTATCACCAGCCAGAGCCTCCGCAGGAGGAGGAGTCTAACTTTCAGTAGGCGGGGCCTGGTGAAAGGAAGTGAGGTCATTGGTCGCAGGCAAAGACTCCCCTGCTACTTTCTCTGTCTTTGCCTTCAGGCCCCCAGGAGGTGGAAAGCTTTCCATGTGTTTATGCCAAGATGTCTTTCCTCACCTCATGCCCAAAGAACTGGAGCCAGCTGACCATGGACTGAAATCACCAGAAAAGTGAATCTTTGCTTCTGTAAGTTTTCTATCTCAGGCACTTGTCATGGTAGGAGAAAGGTAATGCATACGCCATCTTTTCATTTGAAAAAGGAATAAGAATATTACCTACCTCTCGGGGTGGGTGGGCTTTTTTCGAAGGAAAATAAATTAGATAAGACATACATATAAAGCATAGAAATCTCACAAATATTAAATAATAATGCTGTAAGAAGTATTTTGTGGAGTTTTATGATTTCGGCTATGATCAAGTAGCCCATATTATTCTTTCAACATGCATAACAACTAAATCTGGAAAAATGTGCATAAAAGATATAGATGGTAGTTCTTCGATAATGATAAATGCATGTCTGTAATCCTTGAAAGAACAGCACATGCCGAGACTTTTTTCCGAAGTACAGAGAACAAAAATAGAGCTCAAATACAGAATAGTAGGATCTCTGCATAGAAAGATCAATTAGAACTAGGTAGGAAGATGGCTTGAACTTGTGCAAGCAAAGTTCCTAATAGGAAGCAGGCATAGAGAAGGCCTAATAATTTGCTAAAATCTCCTGCTTGGTCCTTCCTCAGCTCCTAACCACACAACCCTGAGAGACAGTCAATGAGGGGTTGGACAGTAAGTGCTAGCAAGCTGAAGAGCAGAGAAGAGACAGATCCGAAGACCTGGGGGAGCACCCCGACCTTCCATGCAGGTCTCTGAAGGGTCAAGACTGAGACTGAAGGCAAAACTGGGCTTGATCTTCCCAATGAAAGCTTACAAACTTCTGCAAGACTAGGTTTAAGAAGACTGGTTTCAAATTTTGTGTGTTCTTTAGAGGAAGCTCAAATAGTACAGTGCCTTAATAATATCTTATAACTAAAATGTAACACACAATAATAGGATTGAAGAGCCAGCCAAATAGCTCAGTGGACTAAAGCACCTGCTTAGGCAGAGTACAGCGGCTGGGGTTCAATTCCCTGCATGCCGTGCCAACCCCACCCCCAGCTGTGGCGGAGCACCCCTGTAATCCCAGCACTTGGGAGGCTGTAAACAGGAGGATCACTATGAGTCTGATCTACACAGTAAGACCCTGTACACCCTGTACATCCTGTCCTAAATACAAAAGATAAATAAATAAATAAAAATTAAAAATAATAGGATTGAAGAACAAAAGAAGCAGAAGGGAAAGAAGCAGAAAAAATAATGCTTAACTAGAAGAAAACAAAAATCAATTCAAGGAGATCCAAAAATGGTATACATATTGGGATCAGAAAGCAAAGATTTCAAAACAATTGATTTAACATATTGAAAAAAACAGAAAAGATTAAAATTTTTATTAAAGTAGAAAATGGAAATTCAGCCTAGAAGTAGAACCTATAATAAAGAACATCTTATCAGTATAAATATACTACTTGGAGACAGAATTAGAATGCCTTGATATGAAACAGGCAGCACAGCAGACAGCATCAGTAATCCTGAAGCTAAGTTTTAAAAACAAACTCTGAGATGAAGCACAGAAAGATAAAAATGGTGACTTTATATTACAATCATTTTAATGTTTTTGGGTGATTTTATGGAAACATTTTCCTTTTCCTTATTTGCCTACTTTTCTACCCAGATGTACTACTATTCCGGCCACTGCCTTCACCCTGCGTTTGAGTTGTCCCAGCTGCTAAGTTAGCTGGACATACTTCCTTCATGAAACAGACAAGAATAAATGGTCAATTCCATTCCTACACAAACAAATAATGTTATGCAATGTACAGAATTATGCATAAAATGGCACTTGAGGGGACAGTGCTGTTCTTGGGCCCCGAGGAGGCGGGGACACAGAGCACGGTGCATCAGGATGGAACTATAGAGTTCAGAGTGGACAAGAAATGCTTTGAAGATCAGAGATGATGCCTGGGTCTCACGGTGGCACATTACTGTCATACATCAGAGCAAAGAAGAATATTAGGGAAAAAAAGTGGGTATCCAAATTCTCATGTTAAAAATGTACAGAAAGTAAACTTAAATATAGCAATTGATTTTTTTCTCTGCAGCTCTGAGAACACTAATATCCAGGGTTCAAGTTTACCTCAGTTTTAGCTCATCAGCCATCAAGAACACGAACAGCAAACACTTCACTGGTGCTTATATGTCCACACATAAAAATAATGAGCACACATTTGTTGAATGTAACAGGAGACTATTTTACACTATAAGATGCTACATGATATGAACAAAGTGGCAGTGTGTTCTTAAATCAGTCTTCACTAACTTTACCTCATAACCATGCTAGAATTCATGAATTAAAAAATGTTTAAATTCTATCCTCTCATGAAGCAATAAAAAATTAATAGCTAGTGGAAAACACAGCATTCTTTCTTTTCTTCATTAACACTATATTATAGCAAAAAAATAGAAACCATCTAAAAAGATGGTTTGCTCTGGTGTACTCAGCATTCTAAAACTAGTGGGAGGAAAAATGTATAAAATGCTGCCTACTGTATCTGACTAACCATATTTATGATCTACCCATAGTATATTATTCTTGTGCTCTGCCATATTCTCATATTTTCCATAATCAACTGAATTTACACACAAAAAAAACATTAAATTTAGTTTCAAAGCACATTAAGAAAATTAAATTTGATTTTTTATCACATAAAATCAATATGCAGAACATTGTTCAAATTTCTAGAAAATATTTCGCTCCAAAAATGTCTTCAAAATCTGTCCAAAATTTTTGTTTGAAAATTATA
>NW_004524591.1:5616406-5618361 GCF_000260255.1 Octodon degus
CATTGTCTAAGCAAATTCCATACCAAGTGCCTGATTTAATTTCCACGAACCAAAAAAGTACTGCGAAATTCATCTTGCTTATACTTTGTCATTAATATCCTTTGCCAGCCTTTTCTTAATAAATGCATGCAAAACTGTTCTCTAAATCCCACAAAACTTCAAATACCTTAACAAACATTTTAACTACAGCTATAGGTACTTATCTCCATGTGTACCATGTACAAAATACAAAAATCACACGTGTGAATTTCCTAAATCATTATAAATTGGTAAATCATTAATAATATTAATGTCAAATCAGAGTAACTTGGGAATATTTGTTGTCCTATACTTTTTGCTGAGATGGAAGAAACGTATCTAATGATGACACACTGTCCCCTAGTGGACAAGAAAATAAATGTTCTGTTTCTAAGTTTCCAGAACAGGGTTTAATGAAACAAAACCCCCCTCTCCAAAGGAAGACTATCTCCTCCCTTGCTCCTTTAAGACAACTACTTTTCCAGAAAATGTGACCTAGATCATAAGATGTTACTGAAAATGTAGTAGGAGTTAATGATGAACAATTAGTACAAAACAACATTGGTCCCCTTTACTCTATGGGCCTAGCACCATAATAGATGCTCAGTAAGTTTTCTTAATTAAGGAAAGAAAGTCCAGGGGAATAAAATCAGGCAAGCCAACCACTGGGAGGCAGCACAGACACTCGGCTGAGCAGTAACAGAACATAAAGGTCGGAGCCGCATAATGCTTGCAGCCATACTGCAGGGGTAAAGTGTGGGCAGCTGAATGCAGCAGACATCTGGCCTGAGGAACAAACAGTTAACTATTGCGCCAATTATTTCTAGATCTGGAGCTTGTCACTTTGTCATACTTTGTTTTCTTACCACAGCATTCATAGCATCTATTCCGCAGTTTAGTAAACTGGAGAAAGTGGCCTCGTTTACAATGCCCCTGTGCTCTGCAGAAAGACTTTGATCCCGTGCACCTCCCCCAACAGCTAGGATGTCCTACTAGCTCCCTATGAAGACCTTCTCATCAGTTGTATTTGAGGCACTCTAAGGTCACCCAATACCTGCATTCTTCTAGGATCTTGTCAATGGCCACCTCTTTATCACTCATTTTCACTACATCAGGCCCAAATTATTTTCAGCATTTTACCTTAGCAGTCAAGACTTCCTCCAGTGGGCCCCATCCTGCGCTGGATCCCCATTGGAAGTCATCTATTTCATCGCAACAAAACAACTTATATTGCCTGCCTTTCCTCAAAGTTTCTTACTAGGATTTTTCTGAGGTGCGTACATTTGTAAGTCATGATTTCTCAGCTAAATTATAGGATACTAAAAGGTAACATAGAATAAAGCATGATGTCCCTAATATATACTCAATACATTTTTATTAACTATGTTATCTCACTTTACAAAGAGCTTGCTATAGAGTTCACCATTAAGGTAACTTTGAAACATCAACATTTTTAGATAAGTGATATGTCATACTTGAAATAACTGCCAGAAAAGAAGGAAAAAACTTGTTTCTATATATGGAAACAGGAAAGGGTATCAAAAGCAAGAAATTTGTAACTACATAATTCCTGTTTATGGAAAAAAATAGTCAAAAGCCAAAGAGACCCTAAAATATTACAGTAATAGGCTGAGTTCTGAAGGACAAGGAGAGACGGTCAGACAGACACTGTCTTCTACACAGAGTGATTGTATAAATAGAAAAGGTACATACAGATATTGGCTGGCAACCAATAGTTTCCAAATTACATGAAAAATCACAAAAAGGGGAGAAAGCTAGCTCACAGCATTTCTTCTGAGGTGGATGTTAGTGCAACAACACCAATAATTTTTATAAAGGCATAAATACTCTTTAAGTCATAATATTTAGTTTTAATTATTTATTTAGGTACTGGGATTTGAACCCAGGACCTCGAGCCTTCTAGGCAACCACTCTGT
>NW_004524591.1:5619541-5620888 GCF_000260255.1 Octodon degus
TAGAACTCACAAGAGTAGAGGGTTTAAAACAGTGACAAATGGTAATAAGTATTACAAGGGAATTGGGGGGAAACAATGCAACATGTGTTGCAGAAATCATAATAAACACACACAGGAAAATAACCTGAGCTGAGTGAAGACAACTGTCTGCAGATAAGTATCTAATATTTTACAAAATTATTGAAAAGAACATCAAAAGGAAGTCATGTTCAGTTACTACCTTCACATTCAAGACAGAAGATTGAACAGGCTCTGGGAGACAACACAAATTGTTTTCCACAGACCACAATGGCTTCTGCTGATGCCGCTAGCACACGAGGTACCAGAAAGCAGCAGGATCTGAGAGAAGGCTGCTAGGAACGCTGACTCTTAGCTCAACAGAAATGGAGACTCTGGGGTGTGAAAGGACTTCGAAAGTATATCGCCAGGTGAAGTCTTTCTAAAGAAAAGAATATTTTAAAGCATCTTATTGAACAATGATATTAGTGGCGAATGAAGAAAGCTATTTACACAGTGACTGTATTTAAGAATTTACCTAAGACCAGGCTCTAAGTTACCTGCGAAGACGGGAACAGATGGAGAGATATTGTCCTTTCATGAAAAATGTAGACAAGCAAGTCACATAAACACATAAGCACACAGATATATATACAATCATTCATAATTGTAGGCTATGAATAAAGCGATAGACC
Source organism: Octodon degus (assembly GCF_000260255.1). Taxonomy (NCBI): domain Eukaryota; kingdom Metazoa; phylum Chordata; class Mammalia; order Rodentia; family Octodontidae; genus Octodon; species Octodon degus. The sequence goes on from NW_004524591.1 coordinate 5,620,234, forward strand.
AATTGAGAAGCAAAATAAATTCAGTGGTAAAATTTTCAGGCAAGAAATTCTTTAAAATTTTTTATGTACATAGTACAGGGTCTCATTACACAGCGCAGACTCAAGTGATCCTTCAGGTTTCAGCCTTCTCAGTGCTGGAATAACAGGCCTGCCCCCACACCCATCTCGGTGGCCAGCTCAGTGTCTGGAGGTGGGGCAAGCGCAGCACGTGGTGCCAGGGATCAACCCCGGTCTCCACACTTGCCTAAGTGGACACTTAGTCCCCTAGCAGCTATCTCACCAGCCCAAATAAAGTATTTTTTAAAGTATGTAGTCAGCTTAAATAACTTGAAACATAAAACATAACTCTTAAATAGGACAAACATTAGATTTAAAACCACAAACTGTCTTCATAGGCCAGATCAAATAATAAAATAAATATAGCTGAAGAGAGAATTGGAACTGAAGACAGACGAAATTACTCAAAATGCATACTAGAGAAAACAACTCAATGGAAAAATGTACAAGAAGATTAAGAAAGTTTGCAGATGTTAAAATGTATAATATACATTTATAACACAGAGTGTATAAACATTCTGTAACATATTTGTATATATAAATACATAATAAGCCAAGAAGGGAAGAATACAGACATTGGTGAAAATAATAAAAATGT
>NW_004524591.1:5621324-5622531 GCF_000260255.1 Octodon degus
CCCCAGCAGATGACCAACCTATCATCATCTTTTTCATTGTGACAGTGACAAGAACAAAGTCACAATATTTTCAAAGTACGATAAGCAACAAAAACAATAAACAAAAAGAAAGAAGCCAAAGTTCATGAAATGTCTACAATTCTCCCCTCAAAAACCTAATTTTTAAGAATTTTAAGAGAAAATGTAAGCTCCCCTAGAGAAAAAAAATCTGACAGTTTAATCCTAAAAATCCTGACACTAAAGGTTGTACTTCAAGCAGCAGAAAAATTATCTTAGAATAAAGACCATTGAGGTAAGAAGATATAGAAAATAAAATAAGCTTTCAAATAAGAACATAAGGCCAAGGATATGGTTCAGAGGCACAGTGCCTGCCTGGCAAGCACAAGGTCCTGAGCTCTCTTACCACTACCAAAACAAATAAAAAGAAATTATAAATCTCTCACACAAAATTCTACGGAGTTTCAATGAGCAATAAAATAATGTACAAATATAGGCTCTATTTACAATAAGAAAACCAAATATTAGATTAGAAGCGAAGGATGATCAACAGTCTAAGTACCTGCCTGGCAAGCACAAGGAGCTAGATCCGATCCCTGGTACCGCATGCTGAGCTACCCTGGCACCCTGGGCATGCCGGCCACCAAAACTGGGCATGGTGGCACGTGCCTGTAATCCCAGCACTGGGGAGGCTGAGACAGGAGGATCACTATGAGTCTGAGCTGTGTAGTGAGACCCTGTACCAAATAAATGAATAAATAAATAAACAAATGGAAAAACAATTTAAAAAGAATTGAAGCAAGAAAGTTGAAAGGGAATGATTAAACTTAAAATGATCTATAATTGATAAATTTGGAAAAACCTTAAAATACTGACTAAATTTTCATATAAATATGCATAGCAAAATTCCAGGTTAAGTATGTAAAATAGGACGTGAAAGTTCTAAACCAGTATGCACACACACACACACACACACACACACACGTGTGCACACACACACACACACACACACACACAAAGGTTAAAATTTAGTTGGGACTTCTATGTGGCCAAATTCAGTAGCAGCTCTTTCCATATATTCTCCAAAGGCAGTAATAATGACAAGATAAAATATAACTACACACATACTACTTTCTATTTATTTATTTAGTATTTTAGGACAGGCTCTACAGGGTCTCACTACATAGATCAGACTCTTAGTGATTCTCCT
>NW_004524591.1:5624136-5633253 GCF_000260255.1 Octodon degus
GTAATGAGACCCATACCAAATAATAATAAAAAAGGTACAGCATTTAAAAGTTTATCACAAAACCTTGATGTGAGGAGGTGATGAAAGGGTTGAAAGTGGTACTAAATTTCTCATTTTTCACAAGGACAAGTTTAAAAATGTATCAAATAATCATTTCCTTAAATTAATAAGGAAAAAAGAGGTAGATTAAAAACCAGAAACTATCATCAGTAAATCAGCATTGTATCTTATAAGCTCACTATGAAAAGAATAAAAGCTATATAGTAAACCCTATGAAGCAAATTCTATTATTTAGGCAACTAAGCCAAGAAAGTTGAAGAGGTTGTCAAAAATCATACTGATAGTGACTGAAAAAGAGAGACTTCAAACTAGAATCACAATGAGCCTAACCATTTAATAATTATGTTAGGGGCAGTCTTATATGAGAAAAATTATTTCCAAACAGCTAACATCCAGTTCCTTTGATTCAGTGCCAGCACCCTGGCTGTAAACTAACCGAGTCACATCCCCTTATGTATGAATAGCCTATCTCCATAACAACAACAAAAATAAAAACAAGTAATCTATGCTCAATGACATAAATGCAAATTAATGCAAATTAGTGTATGAATTAAATCTCTCTGGTCAATAGTAAAATTCCTACCTTGAAAACTAGGACAGTAATGATTCCAGAATTTGTAGCATTCAGACAAAAGGTAGAGGCAAGCATTTTTCACTGACTAATTATGAAAGAGTAAAAAAAATATGTAAAACAGATGTGTGTGGACATAAAGCAAACATTTATTGAGTCAAAATGTCATTTTCTGTTATAGTTTATATAGTCACACATTTACATTATGAAGGTAGGCAGAAAGCCTTTTCGGTTTGATGAACTGTCGTGCTATAAAATGATAAGGTATGGAGGACAACAAACACCAGACTCAAACTGCTAAAGCAAAGGCACAAAGAAGAATTTAAATCAAAACATACACTGATTTGACTGTCACGGTCAGTGGCTTTTGGCATGATCCCTGGCAGGATCTGTTTTGTATTGCGAGCTAATGAACGTGTGCGTTCTCTGCTGACATGTTTTCGGCGAGGTGTAGGACACAGCAAAGTCTAGGCAACACGTAATTAGTGCTCCGGCATCATAACAAACTGAACAAGATCTGGGAAGAATACAGAGAGCGGCACGTTAGTCATCTCCTGTGACACCCTGGAAACCCTACAAAGGCTATGCTGACATGTTTTTCCATCCTCTCAGCTGAAAACGTAATTCTCTCGTTTCCTGGATATACTAATTTCATAAAGAATAATTTAAGTGTTATATAGAACACACACAATCAAAAGGAAAAGAAGGAGTATAAAATCTTTCTTCCTTTTAATTGTTTACACATTCTGATTGGGATTGGAAGGCCTTTAAAGGCCAATGAATGCCTGGCGGCAATGAATAATTAAAATCTAGCGAAGAACAACAATTATTACAAGAAAGAAAGTGTCCGTCTTGATTATGCATATTTCCCCTGAAAAGAGAGAGACACTGCTACATGCAGAACACTATCTGTTGAATGCAAAACTGATTGAGTTACGGGAATACGGTGAAAGACCAGGATAAATTCAAATGCAGTAATAAGACATTCCTAAAATTGTATACGTTATTCTTACAAAAACATATTCTTCTAAGAGGATGAACTATGGATTCCCATAACTTAAAAAAAAATAAAGAAAAATCTGTAGTGAAAAACACAGCCTGCTCAGATTTGTTAAGCTTCGGCTTAAGCGCTTTGTGCAAAATAAGTTATCATTACAGGAACCGGAATAAAAACTCATCCAGGATATTTATAAAAAGCATAACTTATTCTGTCACTGTTATAGATACTCATTTTTAAGTCACTCTTATGATTTTATCAGAGGAGGGCTGGAAAGAAATTTTTCTCATTACTATGGCCGAAGCCTCAGGGCTTATTCTTAATGTCCTTCATATTCCATGCTGGAAAAATATTCTCATCTGCAATTGTTATTTCAATAGGAGGTGACAAATTTCTTTGTACTTCACTTGATAGCATATGTCAACTTTTTGCTATTAATGAATTAAATGGCAGAGAAAAGGAATAAAGTAGATGTTTTAAGAGGGAAATAAAATACATTTATTCAAAAGAACAGTCAGAGATTGCTTATTTTTAGCTAAGTATATTTTAAATATATGATTTTAAAAGGGTAGAATGTTCTGGCTTCCAGCATTTCACAACGTTATTACACTTGCTCATAATAAGCTTATTAATCCAAAAACATTATGGAAGATTACAAATGTAATCAATAAATGCCATACTTTAATATGCTTGATCTTTAAGCATTCTAAGAAATTACATTAAGCTGCTAAGTACTTATTTTGCTTCCCCTCAAAACAACATAATTAGTTGCCATTTCCTTCAGTCTGTGACAGTGCTAATTTCCAAGGAACAGCAGGAAATCAGCTTCAGTTGACGAAGGGTAGCACTAAATATAGATAAACCATAAGAACTCAAGTTTCAGATAAGTCAAAAGGAAAACTCTACCAGACTCCCAAAGATTTGTCATATTTAAAAAGAAGTATGATTTCAAAATCCCAGTGCTAGGGTCAGCCAAATAGCTCAAAGGATTAAAGCACCTTCAAGCAGGTGCAGGGGTTGGGGGTTCAATCCCCAAGCGTGCCATGCTGGCCCGACACCTGGGGCACGCTGAGACAGCAACTGAGACTGGGCATGGTGGCGCGCACCTGTAATCCCAGCTCTCGAGAGGCTATAAACAGGTGGATCAGTACAAGTCTGATCTAGTTGAGACCCTGAACACCCTGGAGACCCTTCCCTGAAATAAAAAAAAGAAGAAAGAAAGAAAATAAATCTAGTGCCTTAGAGTTATACCCACCAACTTCCATTTTCATTTTAACCATACAAGGCCAAGGATATTTTCTAAAAGAAACTCTTGTGTAGTGTTTACCAAAGAACCACAAAAAATACTAGCTACTCAGTAAGTATCACATGATGGTGACGATAAATAATAAAGCGTAGCCTCTGTGCCAGTGTCTTTGTCACTTTGGATTGTCTTGGACAAGGAATATCCGACACCCACAACCTAAGGAAAGTGAAGTTTAGGTTTGCTGGCATTTTGGTGTGGTCAACTGACTCCAAGACAGTGGCAGGGCAGTGGGCTGTGACAGAGGAGAGCTCAAAGCATGGCGGACAGAAAGCAGAGAATAGAGGGAGGAGCTGAGAAGCGAGATATAACCAGCCACGAAGGTCATTTGCATGGTGACCTACCTCTTCCAAACAGGCCTAGTTCCTGATAGCAAGTCAAGTATAATGTCCCATAAACCAATCCCCTTCCAAATGGTTTCTATACTTGCATGAGGCTCTGTGGGGACATCTAGATATAAACCACTACTTCCAAGTTGTAACAATGCTTTAAAACAACAGGTAAAACTAACTGCATTACCTTAAACTCTATAGAACTCTATGGATTGAGGATTTAAAAGAAATTTAAATTTTGCTTTGTGTAACTGCTTTGCTTACAACCTCATTTTAGAAAAAAAAAAAAATCATGGAACAAATTGAGAGACAAATATGTAAAAATTTTCTCCAGAACTGAAAGTTTTATAAAATAAGATTTTAATTTAATGAGAATTAAAACAAACTAAAACTGTGAATTAAATTGCATTTAAGTGACAAACATTCTGTTTTTAAATTCCTTACAAGCTCTCAGAAATTTGAACTGGAATTAAAATATAATCCCTTATTTTCAATGAGGGTGGAGAAAAACTGCCACAAAAGAATAGTTTCTTTTTAAATAATTGTGGGAAGATGCTACTTTTACAATTTTTAATGTTCAATAAACATAAAAAGGTTTTGTTATTTTAGCTGTAGTGACTACTGAAGTTTTCTCTAGTAATAAAACAATATCATACATAGCTTTGCCATTTACTCTCAGGATATTGATATAGTATACAATTCATAAAAAAATAGCTTGCTTCTTTCATATAGCAGCCCAGTATAATAATTTATAGCTCAGTAAAAATAAATGCAATGAATGCACTGGAGAGGCTTCACCACAGATTTAAAGGTAATGTGAAAGATAAAAGCCAAAACAGAACAGAGTTTTAATTGCTGAATTACAATGAGAATTATAATGGCGGACTTTTGGGCAAACAAAGTATTATAAATTCTAAGAACATATTTAAAGAAAGGTCAATTATATTTTAATTTACAAAGCAGGTTATATACGGGGTGATGCATTAGGAGTCAGAAGAAGACTATTCCTAATAGATGGCTGATATGCAAAGAAAGGGGGGCTATCTGGCATATTTAAAATACCAAGAATTGCATTTGCAGATAGTGAAAATGTCATGGTTCAAGTAAAAGCCCAATGGACTGTACCTGTGAATGAATGCAAATGAAGATGAAATAAAGGACGTGGACAACTGGGTGAGGAACTTTACAGAATACCTGAGATAAACAGCTGAAAAGAGTAAAGTTGTGCTTTGGTTCATGGGTGCAAAGGTTTCGGTCCATGACGGTCTGGCCCATCACACTGGGATGAGGTAAGTCATGACATCATGTTGGAAACACATGGCAGAGAAAAGCTATTTTCCCCATAAAGCCAGGAAGAGAGACAGGGAAAGCACGTGGGTGTGGGAGGAGATGCCATCTCCAGCGTCATGCCTCCATCACCCACGTCCTTCCACCAGGTCCCACTCCAGTTTCCTTCCCCTCCTAATAATTTTATCAAATTATGAGGCTACTGATGGAGACTGCATAAAGGCAGATAGAAGCCTTATGCTCTGATCCCTATGAAGGCCCAGCAGCTGTGAAGGAGGGCTTCAACGTAAGGAGAACTTTGGGGGGCATTAGAGCTAATAATCCTAGCATGATGAAACCTTTGGAAGAAGGAACAACCTCGCAGAAGAACATGGGGTCAGTAGAGATAAAACTTTGACAGGGACAGGGGCCCTAGTCCCTTCCCCCCTCTTTGCATCCTTGGACCACCGTGATGATCAGCTTTGCTGGGGCACAGGGCTCTGCCCTGCCACAGGCTGGAAACAATGGAGCGGATCATCATGGGCCACAATAAACCTTTTTTTCCTTTCAAGTTGCTTTCTTCTGGGCATTTTGTAACAGAGAAAGGAAGATGATTCATACAGATGCCATATTCAATACCCATCCTTGGGAAAACAAAAAGGAAAGAAGAATCATTCTTTTATTAAATTTGGAGAACTTCCCTGAGAGTGACCAAAGGAAGAACTGATGTCACTACTAAAATGTTTTACTACACTTGCCTTCTTAGCCAATGTCATCAGACAAGGAAGATACAAGTGTATCCTTTTCTTGTAAATACAAAGGTAGTCATTCAAAAATATAAAAGTACTATAAACAGAGTTCAGCAAGTGATTAGGTATCAACAAAATCCCATGAGCTGTCCTATAGAAAAGGATTAGCACTTAGGAAATTTCACACTTTCAAAGAATTCATTCAAGAAAATTATTTAACTTTTAAAATATTGCCAATAATCAATTACAAAATGTAATTAAACAAACACAATCACTCTACTAAAATGATGAAACTAAATTCCTCAAAACAGTTCTGTGCCATTTCTAATGGCTTTTTCTTTCTTTTCTTTTTTACCATTTTATATTGTCTTTAAAAAATAAAACAATAAAATTTTTTAAAAGTCATAATGAAGTCATGAAAGTTAAGAGGTAAAACAGTAACATTTCTAAATTAGAACACACAAATCAATAATATGCTTAAAGAACTGATACTCCAACTGAATAGTTTAACTACATGTAGCTGCAGAAGGTATTTACTATTTTCAGGTACGATGCAAGAAAACAAGAAGGATGCATTTTAAATCTATAACTATCTCAAGCTCCTTAAAAAACACTAGACTCTAAGAATGCAAAACTCAAAGGACATATGTGGTTGAAGAAATCAAAAGAGCATTTAAGGGCCAGCCAGATAGCACAGCGGATTAAGGAGCCTTCTCAGGCAGAGACATGTTCGAGCCCCAGTGTACCCTGCCAGCCCCACCCCTGGGACACACCTAGATGATGATTGAGATTGGGCATACTGGCGTGCACCTGTAATCCCAGAGCTTGGGAGGCTGAAAACAGGAGGATCACTATGAGTCCAATCTGTGTAGGGAGACCCTGTAGACCCTGTACTAAATACATAAAAAAAGAAAAAGAATATTTAAATGAAGTCTGCTTTTCTGGGATACAGCTATTCTCTGGCTTTCAATGTAAACAGGAGAAAGCAGAAGAAAAGTAAAGCCAATGGAATAATTTAGGAGGAAAGATGGATTTAGGCCACAACATAAGTAAAACCTTAGAGTTCTTGCTGACAGAAAGAAAAGTGAAAAATCGAAGAAAAGTTCATCTAATTTCCAACATGTAGGACAAATGGAAGAAGCTGGACCCAAATAACATATTGACTTAGCAGGATTCTGTAGTGGGCAACGTTAGGGAAAAGCAAGATGCAGTGTAAATATAGCAGATTATCATGATTACAAAAACGGAAAGCAAAATCATTACGACAAAGGACAAGCCTAAGAGAAGAAAAAAGTGCCATGTAGATATAGCTGCAAGTAACCTGGAGAGCAAAGAAACATACTTTTCTTTCAAAATTAAATGCACTAGGGCTAGGGAGATAGCTCAGTAAAATAAGCACTCGCCTGTCAAGTGCAAGGTCCTGGGTTCAATCTCCAGTACTGGGGAAAAAATACAACAAAATTAAATGCATTATATATACTATACAAATATATATGTATATATATTGTGTATATATATATATATATACATATATATATCTTGAGTCTTATAGCAGTTCTAAACAAGACACACTGTTATTTCATTTATGATAGCTAAACTATAGGAGTAAAAGTATACAGATGAAAGATTCACAGTTTATCAATTTACCCAATTTTAATTATTTTTGCTGAACCCATGTTAAGGGGAAAATAATCTAGATCTCTTTGGTCATGCAACAACTATAGTCCTCCTCTCTTTTCTCTAATCTAAAAAATTAGCCTAGTTTTGGCCTTTTAAAAATTATTTTATTTTATTTTGAAGAGTAAATGCAAAAATAGCAGAGACAAAGACAGAAACAGGGTGACATACAACAATACATATGTTACAGATTTTCAAAACAAGAATGACAAATTAACAATTCTTATTTTACTACCTACTTTTATCTTCAAATCTGTTGCTCAGATTAACAGATATAGTTATGCCACATTGGACAAACAACTGAATATTAACACTTGCTTTCAATAAACTGTAATTTTTTCTTGTCTTTTCCACTTTTTAAGTTTTGTTTTAAAGAGAGTATAATAATAATTGGTAGGCATTAGAAACAGTACACATTCAGATGACCAAGATGAGAGGTATTCAACCATGGCTTTTCTGTTACACCTTGCTGTCCCAGATGTAGCTGCTCAGATCACAGATATCAGCATACAGAGTGAGTCAAAGTGAAAATTCTAAACATTAACTGCTATTTTCAAAAAACTGATGGAAATTATTAATACAAACATCACATCCATCCTGTAAATATACTTGCATTATTTTCCCCCTTCATTCTCTCCTATCTTTTCTCCTTTCCCCCATCATTGCTGTTTATTCCTTTTTTTTTTTTTTTTTTTTTTTGCGGAACCAGGGATTGAACTCAGGCCCTTGCGCTTGCCAAGGAAGTGCTTATTCCACTAAGCCATCTCCCCACCCCCTCTTTTTTACTTTAAACAGAATAGAAAACTAATAAAAACATTAGAAACTACACATTTTCAAAAAACAAGATGATGAGTATTCAACAATGGTCATCATATTTCACATTATTGTCTTCAGCATAGTAGCTCAGATTACCAGATATAAGCATGTAAAATTGGTCAAAATCAAAATTTTAAGCATTAGCTGCTACCTTCAAAAACCAATTGAAACTAGTAGTACAACCATCTTAACATCAGATACTTGGCAGGGAGGAGACAGTAAGAAAGTGAATTCAAAATGTTTCTCTAAATGAAGATACTGGAAAAACATTAATCACTCAGAGGGGCCACCCCAAGGAGCAAAATGAAACTGAATTTCTGTAGTGAAGAAGGCAGCGATGGGCACCCACGCTCTGAAGCATAAATGCTGCTGCTAAGTCTCCCAGCCTGTGGCATTTGATCATAGCAGCCTAAATAGGCTGATGCAGAAGACGTGCCAAGAACAAGTAGCCAGGGCCGGTCAGATAGCTCGAGGGACTAAAGTGTCTGCTTAGGCAAAGCCCCACCCCGGGGCGCACTGAGATGGTGAATGAGACTGGGCATAGTGGCAAGCACCTATGATCCCAGTGCTTCGTAGGCTGAACAACAGGAGAATCACTACGAGTCTATTCTATGTAGGGAGACCCTGTACTAAATGCATTAAAAAAAAAAAAAAAGGACAAGAAGCCAGGGCAACAACTATGTAAACATGTGCAAGACCTCTGCAGCTGGGTAACTGGCAGAGGCTGAACACTGAGGTATGTGCAAGAAAAAGCACACCTCGCTGAGTAGACCACTGCAGAAGTTGTACTAAGGGCCTTAAGAAAAAGAACTGCAGAGATAGGCTCTATTTACTTAGAGATCATCTAAGTATTCAAGAACAGAATGTGAGTAGATATACAGGGAGGGAGGGACAACTCGATGAGATCTCAGGTGGAAATAACAAAATGTCATTGGTAACTGAACAGAAAGGTGATTCTTGTTTCATAGTGGCAAAGAATCTATTTGAATTGTGCCTGTGTCCTCTATTTTGCAGAAGGCAGTACTGGTAAACAATCAACTTGGATATTCAGCTCAAACTATTACTAGGCAAAGTGTACAAGCAGGACCTACTCCTCCTGGACATTTATGGTAACGTGTGAGAACGGAGAGATGATTTAAAGATAGAATTGCCAATTAGAAGGAAAGCAGAACTCCGAGGTGAACAATGCTCGGCCTGTCCATATTCCAGGCCTGAAGAAGCCTTCGGGAGAGAACACTGAGGGTGCAGCCAGGTGAGCACGTGATAAAAGGATGGAGCAGTCGTTTCCACAAAGGCCGGGCCCTGCTCACTACTACAGCGTGGGGTCAGCTCTCTAAATAGAAGCC
>NW_004524591.1:5634138-5654718 GCF_000260255.1 Octodon degus
TCTGCTTCCACCTGTCTGAAAGGACACTACACACAGCCTCAGGATTGGGGCACCATCTTCAGAGACCTGCAGTTCAGGGTCCCAGAAATGGAGGCACAGTCTAAACAGACAACTGCCATGAAGGTTGTGTAATAGAAAAATTTTAAAATAATAGTTCCATAATTGGATCACCTAACACAGGTGGCCTTGACTAACTACCCAGCTACAACTCAGAGATAATTCGACTTAGCTCTATGTAACCAGCTGCAAAATAGCCTGCAAGTATACCCTGTTTTGCTAGCCTGTCTCAAGGACTATCTACCCCAGGCAGGCTAGCTCTGTGAAGGACACAATCTTCCCGCCTGCTTGATTCCTGACTTCCACCCCATCCTCCCTGCTTCATGACGAATGACCCCCCTCTAATTAACCTGTCCCAGTCACATCTGCCTGGCAACATGACCAAATATACGCAACCAATTATAGACTAACCTGTTATCGACTCTGAACTTACTGCTTGTAAATGTAGAAGTTGCTATTTTACTCTAAGCTGAGGCTGGTGTTTGGACCTGGTTCCTACCAGTCAACTGGTGTTAATAAAGTTAGCTGCCCTCCATCTTCTTGGTGCAAGCATTTTCTGTCCAGTCTGGTACAGATTCTGCAGCCGTGGGACAATTAGAGATGGCCCTCTCTGGGACACGGAATGGGGTTCAAAGAGTTATTGTCCAGCTTTCAACTTGAAGGAATTTTTCCCTCTTGGGGGTGGGAACTTTTTGTGGCACCATCATATTTTGGAAAAACATAAAGTGGTGGTTATACGGTTTCACAACTGAGAACACTGTGCTTCAAGAGACATTGACTACAGTGACAAACAGGAACAGAGGGTAAACACACAGGTATTTCACATGTAGTACAGAAAACATTTACAGAATTCCGAGGTTAGAAGAGGATGAATTAAGAATGACCCAAAACTTTGCAAATGAATAAATTACTGCCCAGATAGCGAGCTTAGGAGTAAATATGTCTTAATGATGTGAGAAAGGAAAGGAAAGGTAATGAAGACATGGTAACTTCTTCATTTGAAACCTAAGTCCACAATAGGTTTCACAATAATAAATAATCTAAAAATCCTTTCTGAAGTTCTAATTGGTTAGTAAAAACAAAAGCAGGGCAAAATGATAATAGAAAGTCTTGAGAATATAGGCATCCCTGCTATTTACAAGACTTGTTTTTATAAATTATGATAGAATTATAGCAGATCATATATAAATTTCCTTCTTATCAAAAACATCAGGAATATGTGTAAAAAGTTGCACACACCTCAATTTATTCATAAAGTAAATGTTTGTGGGACACTATTTTCAGTGAAAACTCTGATAGGTCAATATTTCGGGAGCAAGAGGTCTCTGAAATGAAGGGCTTATAAGTCTTCTACAGATGCTTTGCAAAAAGAATGCAAATTCGTAGGCTACCAGCAGCGTAGAATCACCATTGGAAAAATGTTCAAGTCATCTAAGGAGCCAGGGTACTAGAAGACAGAAATCTGGGGAGGAGAAACATCCGTGGTTTACACCGAACTTGCACTGGCTACAGATAAGAGAACAGGACAGTGTGAAGAAGGCAAAGCCCATGAGTAGGAGGCCAGTCCACAGAGAAGAACTTGTAATGTGTCATTATAGGTGGGTACTAGAGGCAGAATACAGTCACCTTGAGGGCTAAGCCAGGATGTATAGGAAAGGACAATGGAGTTATTTTTCTTCATAAACTTCGCTTGAAGCTGTCAGTAAAATACATTTTTCTTATCTCTTTCCTTCCCCCCTCTTCTGGTCTTAACATAAATTAAAGACATCTCAGAATTCTCTTATCCATGATGTTAACACCAAACTTTTCTTGAAAGTACAGAAATTTGTAGTGTCACTATTAACATGCCTTTTTGGAGGTTGAATTTTTATATTACATTTCCTTGCAATGGAAACACAGAGCCTCAAATAAATACTAACAGTCAGTGCCTCTGGCTATTATCTCAAAACAATCTAATTCCAACATACCTGAGCAAACACTGGTCAAAGATGAAGGGCTTCAACCTTTTGAAGATCATGCTTTTACCAGTTGTTACATGCTCCTTGGATTGCTTATAGCAAAATTGGACAATGTTAAACAAAGCCCAGACGGTTTTAATAAATCTAAACAAGTAGAGTGTCCAGCAAAGGGTTACTGCATACCTCTGCAAGGTCTCTGGCTGGTCCTTGAATGCTTTGTGGTTAGGTTAGAGTTTATTACATAAACTATATATTGAGCTTTATGCCTTGCAATTATGGTAAGTGTTATTTGTGAAACTTTCTTCAACGTATCAAGAATTTTGCTTCTTCAGCTGGCAGTAATTATGAACTCAAAAGACCACCAGAAATAATTCTGCAGCTCCTTTTGGGATACACAAGCTTGTTACAAACACTCAAGAGCAAGCGTTCAGGAACTTTATACTCTGATAATAAACAAAGCTAGGGGGAAGGTTATTCTTTTTCACTAAACAAAAAAAAAGTGTTCATAAAGGATTCAAAAGCCAAAAGAAAGATGACAATTCTACCAATGTACTCAATTTCATCTGAAATCAGAGCCCTCCTCTGGAGAGTTTTGAACTGTGAAGGTTACAGCTCACACGATGACTGCTTCTCACCCGCCAGTACATTCATCTAGCAAAGCAATTTCCATACAAGCAACCGCAAGCATTTCTGGCTTCAGTTCCTGATTTCCCATGAAAAACTATTTCCATACTATTTTTAACTTGTATATGGTAATGATTATCTGTTCATATCTGAAGCATGAAAGCGCAGAGCACCCTTATAATGTACTTACGTACCATGCTCGCTTCCACGTCCTTGCCGAAAGGGAAACTCACATTTTTCTCCCCAAACCGAAGTTGAGACCCAAACTGCTTGTCAGTCGGCTCCTTTTCTATCTCCCAGATTTTCTCACTGTTCGGCCTACTCTGTTATAGTACACTGTATTCACCTTTATATTTTAAGAAATGCAATTGTGTGAAGCCAATTAACATGAAAAGATTAATTGCCAAATGAAGTTCAAAAGTTACCCTGACCACATAAGTATCGAGTATTCAACATTATAATCTTAAAAACTGAGAATTAAAAAGTATAGGAATCTACAGATACTTAAATGTAATCTATACTAACATTTTTGAGCACATTTTCCATATGGTTTAACTTAACTCATTTAATATACTTGATAACCACGTGGAATATTATGTTAGCTTTGTAATAAGGAAAGAAAAAAAAATCTCAAAAACTCAGTATCTTACCCAAGCTTACAAGGAAAGTAAGTGATGGCTATAAGCAGTAAATTTAGCTCTATCTGAATTCAGGAATAAGTGCTTATTGTGACCTTATGCTTTTCCTTTTCAAAGTTCAAAAATGACCCGATGACAACTGAGACTGACTTTAACTATATAGATCCTGAAACAGAGTTAAAAATTAATGCAAATAATTGATAACAACCACATGGTCTTTGCTGTTAAATGAACTCATTTTAGTGTTGCACAAAAACATTTTTACTTGCATAATGTGTTGAAACTATCTCCATTATGTCATCTACGTGGAGCATCAATCTATCATTGAACAGGATTAATAGAATTAAATTGCCGTCCATTATTTATTGCAAAGGGACGACTGATTTTTTTTTTTTTGCTTTTTTGGATTTTTTTTATGAGCAGAATATATTTATTGAGAGAAAGAAAGCTCCTGTCTGAGAAAGTGACAGGAGGAGGGCCTCCGAGTGGGTGGTCCCCCTGTTTTTTTATTGTAGTACCGGGGATTGAACTCAGGACCCTATACTTGCCAGGCAAGCACTTATTCTACTGAGTTATCTCCCTGGCCCTGCAAAGGGAAAGAAGTGGGAAATACATCTATAGGTGATATTTCATTTTAAAATAAGCCTAGATATGATCCCAAGAAGCATTCTCTATAACTGAAATGTGAGCCTTAAAATTTGCACCAAGGTGTAGTCTACTAAGATAATTTTTGAAAAACAATCTTCGAGACATAAAAGCACTCCAGTAAGTACAACCGAGATAATCTACTAAACGGAGAACCAGAGGCCAAGCTTTTTAAAATGATTACCTATGTACTATAGTATCTGGGTACCACCAAAAGTCTTTACATTGGAATTCTAACTCCTATGTTGATGACATAAAGCAAGAAGCAGAGCCTGTGAGAGGCCATCAGGCCCTACAGTGGCGATCTCAGGGGGAAAATGAGAGCCTGAAGGAAAGCCACCCCAGTGCTCCTCCTGCCTGTTCCACCACAGAGGGCCAGACAGCAGCCAACTCACATGCACCGGGCAGAACCCCTTCCAAGAGCTGAACCTGCCAGCTCCTTCATCCTGGACTTCCCAACCTCCAGAATTGTACAAAATATTTGTCAGCTGTCTATAAGCCACCTACCTTGATTTTGTATCATAGCATCCCCAAAAGACTAAGGCACCCTGGGAAGGAAATGGCATGAAATGATAAAGAGACTTTTGTGCTGTATCTGCTATACTTTGCATTTTCAAATTTTTTCTAAAAACAAAAGCATGGGATTGTACATTTATATTTTAAAAGATAATAATAGCAAACACAGAACACATTTAAAATTAAACACACAAAAGAGGGGCTTGATACTAGATATACCTACAAAAAGTGTCCCTGGACTAGGGAGCTAACTCGGAAATCTAAGCACCTGCCTGGCAAGCACAAGGACCCAGGTTCCATCTCTAGTGCTGCATGCCCTGTGGGGACCCCTGGGTGCACCTGAAACCAGGTGTGGTGGTGCACGCCTGTAATCCCAGCACTGGGCCGGCTGAGACAGGAGGATCACTATGAGTCTGAACTGCACAGCGAGACCCTGTATCAAACATCTTTTTAAAAGTATCCATGCATTATGATATCCTAAAGAAAATAATATTTATATTAATTTAAATTATATTATTCCAACAAGGTTTTAATTTTTTCTTTCAACTAGATTGATGCTATACTTTAGTTTTTCCTTAGAATATCCTTTGGATGTTTCCATTTTTTTTTTCCGTAAGTATGCATTCTTGCAGAAAAATATTTGGGAAATAAAAATAATGAATCATTCTAAACCAGATTTAAAGAAAATTGAGACATGTGCTTTTTCATGGCCATATTATCTACAGTTGACCTTTGCTTTTCATTACCATATTTATGTAGTATATAAATAACACATGACACCTTCTATAGTAAATGCTTGCAATTATAACCTTGCATAAAACATGAGCACTGGATGAATGCTTTATTTAGACTGAAGAAAAACATCATGTAGGACAAATATTTCAAAATAATCCTCATTCATTTTTGAAGTGATAAAATACATATATCACAAATTCAATAAAAACAGCATGCTATAAAAATAGGTAACAGGTAATAAACTTTATAAATAGTTCGTAGATATGTAAAATACTTTTTAGCTGAACATTTTATGGCTAAAACTTTTTTTTTCTGGTACCAGGGACTGAACTCAGAACGCTATGCTTGCCAGGTAGACACTTAATTCTACTGAGCTATCTCTCTGACCTAATAGCTTAAACTCTGTATGTGAAAACAAAATCATCATTTTAGAGAATGTCTGCTGTCTACTTACCACCTACAATGATAATCTCTTATTCAGGACAAACCACTGAGCTAAGAAGGAATGATTACAAATGGCTCAAGAACAGAATTTATGAATGGGTAGAGTAGGCACGATCTGCTGGATTAAATAGGAGAAGCTAAAATTATGCCTGAGAATAGCTTGAGAAACACAAATAATAAACCAGAAGTACTGTCAAAGATAAACAAGAATATTTAAAAATAACTCAAGCACTTTGAAGAGAAGATCAGAGTGTGATTACACTCCAGTCCCCATTAACCTGACTAACCTGCGTTCTACATTTCATCTGCTTCTAGTGAGGCCTGACCTCATAACCACAGTGCTAAACAAGCTTCAATACATAAACAGAAGAAAAAACTGTAACTTGATAATCCTGACATAATTTATACTATCTAAAAATACCTATATGCTATGACATCATTATATAATTTTTTTTCTTTGAAATTCACTCTTACTTGATCAATGGTAGTTAAGAAACATTAGCATCCATTACAATCTTAAGGAGCTATTTGCTCTTCATCGGAGCTGACTTTAGAGGAAAGGGCACACCGCTCTGAGAGATGAGGAAGCAACAGGGAGCACTGGCAACTGGCCTGGAGAGCTGTGCTCATATCCAGACTCTCGAGCTTTCGCATAACAAAATCACTCAAATCAGTAAGAAAAAAATACAATGAGTGGTAAATGGCAGTCTGTTCAAAGCTCTGAAACTTATGAAGGCTGAGACGTCAGGTAACTCATGAAGCTTCTTAATTCATTCACAGTCACCCTTCCAAACCCTCATGCAGATTGAATCTTTTGCAAAAAAAACCAGCCTCAGTGGGTATCACCAACTCCCTAATATTTCCTGCATATTCTCTGAATTAAGTTCATATATTAATTTCCATCCTTTCTTACAAGCAGAGATTTTAACATTAATGAAAAAAACTGCTAAAAATAAATCATTCTAATCATATCAACCATTCATTGACAGTATCAGCAACTGTATTTAAGGATTTAAGGATGTCCCCAACACTAAGGATGAGTATGGAACTTTTCTCAAGAAAAATGAGTCAAAGCACATTTCACACACGAAAGCCTAAAAGCCTGAAAGATCAAGAACCTTTTCTTAATTGCCCTCTCTGCTTGTCCAGTCCTGTGTCCTGTAACTTCTTTCTTCCATGCCTACACTCTGTCCCAGAGGTCAATGTATAAATGTCCTTAAACCACATCCTTCTGAATTTGTAATTAAAGTGTCACAGAGGCACAGATATTCAATCATTTACATTTTGGCTATGGCTGCTTGTGCTCCACCACAGTGGAGTTGAAGATTCCAAAATCTACATGCCTTTTGCCACTCTTCATGAGAAAAAGAAAACTACTTTTATAACAATTCATAAACAAAATATTTTGACACACACTTTTTAAATAACTTCTTAAATATTTAATCAACATGTGACTACTGTATTCTACATAAAATGTCAGGAACCAACTTCTCCATATTTTCCTCACTTACTTATAAATGAGTTCAAAACACATCTGAAATGAGCTAAGAGCTGAACAGAAATTTTAATTTGAAGACTAATGCATCATAAATATTAAACAAAAGGACTTAAATGATGTGTGCAAATATGAATATTAAAGCAACTCATTTAAATGGCAAAAGCCCCCACATCTTATATATTTTACCATTTACTTTAATTCTTATCCTTCTCAGGTTAATTATCAGTATATTAGAAGGATCATGTAACTGTATTTAAATTATATAAGAAAAACTCATCAAAACATTTATGTTGGTGATTTTATGTGAGCCTGGATCTCTCACTATGAGAATATGCAAGTATCCATCTACCAAGGTCAAATATTTAACATATACACTAATTTACAGAGAATCACACTTAATGTGAGAAGGTGGATTCTTTCAAGAACAAAAGTCTACACTGTAGGAAGGCAACTATGAAAGGAGACAAAGACTATACTTCAAGCTATACAGAAACTTAAACATAGGTGCTGATAAAACTTTTAGGTCGTGAGCTATTTTTAATTGCTCCAAAGAAATTTCCATTTTTTAATGAAAAGTAAAATCTGCAAGTTTTTTCCCAGGTTTGTATTTACATACCAATACTTTTTTCATACCAGATTTTAAATTTCTTCAGATACACTGCATAGCCTATTCAAATGTAACATATATATTGTAACTACAGATGTATAATACATTCTGAAAATAATGCATAATTCAAAGTTCTATCCTATGACAAATTCTAATGAGGATTTAGCACTTTCAGATGAGCACAACAGTAATGCACTGCCAAATCACCAGAGCAAGGCGTACGAATCTCAACATCAGCTCGCTGATACCTGGTTTCTTCACATTCACGTAAGTTTTATCTTATCAATTCACCAAGATGATGTAAAGATCAATAATAAAAGCCCATAATATATCAAGAACAAAATAATTATCGTAGATATATGTAGCTGTGTACAGTTGGCAGTTTGTAGTATGTTGAAACTTATGGTTGACACTCTTGGGAAAAGGAAGATACATTTTTTGGCTTGTAATTGGCCAAATTAATGCTTTCAAAAGCACTACAATACCCATACCTTAGAAATAAAACAAAAACAAACACAAAATTTATCCGTAGATGGGTTTTTCTCTTAGGGAGTGAAGTGCCTGAAGGTAACAGTCAGAAGCCTGTGCTTCCATACCTTCAGCTGTGGCGAAATTGCCGCCATTCAGAGAGCTTCAGCATATAACTCCCGGGTAAAGCTTCTCTTCTACAACAAGGTCAAGACTAAACTATCTGTGGACATAAAGCACCAGAAAAGTATAGCAGTAAAATCCATGTACTATAAGATCCAGCGAAGTGTAATAGTGAAACCTATGTGCAATAAGATCCACTTTAGTTAGGGAAACATAGGGTGTTTGTCTACTGTACTAGATTTCTAACTGGTGGTCAACTTACTAAACCCAGCTGAATTGAACCAGCATGGTGCTGGGTATTGGGGGCCCACCTGAGGATTGTTGCTGGCACTATAAGAAGCACAAGTGGAGTAGAGTTGAGAAAGGCTCGAAGGGGAGCTGTTTGGAGAAGCTGTTGGAGCTGTTAGAAGCTCCTGGTTCTTTGGGGCTGTTTTGCTGGAGGACCTTGTCGTGTTGGCTTTCCTGATGACCTTGGCTGTTCTCGTCGCTGGAGGAGCTCAGGAACTTTTTCTTGCAGAGAATGGCTACAGTCCACTTTGGAGAAGCTCTGCTCCGCCCCGAGCATTGCTTTCTTGCTCTGGAGGGGAAGATGGTGCACTGCTCAGCCTCGTGAAGAAGCTTGTCATGTTGGCTTTCCTGATGGGAATTCAGCTTTCCTCACTGCTGAAGGAGCTCAGGACCTCATTGTTGCTGAGGATGGCTGTGGTACTTTTGTGGGGATCCTTGGTTCTTACCATGAGCACTGATTTCTAGCTCCAGGGCAGATCACTCAGCCTGCTAGCACAGATCCTTCATCCTGCTGGCATAGACTTTCTAGCTTCCTCCATGGACCTTTGGGCCTTTCCAGCACAGATCCAGGAGGTGGACCTGCACAAGACTTTGGTGTAGGCTCTGGGCCTCTAGTTGGACATGTGGGAGGCATTGTTATGAGCTCCTGGTTTTCAGATGTACTCATGCAGTATATTAGGATCCAGGCCTTCAATTGGATTCTTGGGTCTTTAGTATGTGGACAGATTTCTGGGAATTGTTGTATATGATTGTTTGGGTGATTCATTATAAAATAATATAGAAAGTATGTCCTGTATTGCATCATTTCACTTCAAAACCCAAAACCACAACATTTATAGAAACCAGTTCATGATCACCTGAAATAAAGAGCCAGTCATGTTGCTGAATATGCAAGCTACTCATCCCCAAAGGAATCTTTAAGAGGTGGACACATTCAGACTCCCATGGCAATACTTGTGAACCCTATTCTCAGACGGGAGAGTGACTAGCCTTGGTGTCTCCAGTCAGACACATAGAGTGCCAACGTACCTAGCATACCTCACGCACAGTGGGAGCAGAACACACCGGTGATGGGACGGGCAACAGAAGCAGGAAATACAGTTAGATGTTTTACCTGTGGGATTTGGAGCAATTTTCAGGGGAGACATGACCAGAGAGACTACCAAGGAACCTTTATGGCTGTCCTACCAGGACACAGCAGTGCAGACTCAAAAAGGAGGGAGGGGGTAAGAAATGTCAGAAAGATAGAACTACAATTTGGAGCATGCAGCAGTGGATGGCAGCAAGACGACGCAGTATGGTCTCCAGTCTATTCCCTTCCTCCAAACAAGTACTTGACAACCATTTCAAGGCTTGGTGGGATTCCTTGAGATCAAGGGAGTAAACTGCAAAATGATGTGGGATCCAACACCAAAGAGGGCTGCTTTAAAGTATGTGATGGTAGAAACCCCACGAACCAGAAGACCTTTGCCCCCCATGCTGTAGTCACCAGCCCTGCTTGTCTACAGTGCTACTAACATCTCTTTGCACCACCGGACACAGAGAGACGCATGTCCTCTTGTACCAAGAGTAATGGGCTTGCCAACCTCAGACAGCTACAATTTCCAAACCAATGCAGTGAGCCATGTCCACACCCACTCTCCCTCTGTCCTGTGTCCTCACAAACTTACCAAAGGAACCTCAGAGAAACCAGTTTCACAGGCACCCAGGTAATACATGTACCTGTCTCAGAACCAACTTAGATCTCTGAGGCAGGACTGCAGCCCAGCTCCAGCCCCGCTGCACTTCACCTGGAACACCACAGACCCATAAAGGAGCCTGAGCCTTAGGTACCTTGGCAGTGCAAAGCCTCAGGCTTTACTCCTGTCTTAAAGCAGTACTGGGAATGAGCTGAGTATGTCCGAGGGCCAGGAAGAGTCCTGGCCTGCCATGCCCCTGCTAATCTGAGAACTATGGTTTTGATAGAGGAGCTGGAAGCAAGCACACATCCTGACTCCAGATTCCGAGGATGATAGAGACAGCCCAGTCAGCCAGGAGAGCTCTACCTGCTGAACACAGTAAGGACTAGGAGAAGCATCTTCTTCTGGGAATATATCTGCACAACGTAATGAATCAGGCAAATAAAATACCACCAAGGAAACTAATAAAATCTCTAGAAAATAACCCCCCAAAATGGAATCCATTAATTTCTCAATAATGAATTCAAAATAATCTTAAAGAGGCTCAATAACTACAAAAGCACAGGGATAAACAGCTAAATAAAGTCAGGAAAACAATATAAAGAACAAAATGAGAAGAGGGGCTGGGGAGATGGCTCAGTAGGATAAGGACTTGACTGGCAAATGCAAGGATCTGAGTTCAATCCCTGGTTCCACAAAAAAAAAAAAGAACAAAATGAGAAGAACAATAAGGAAACAAAATCCATTTAAAAGAGTGAAATTGAATTCAACAACATATCAATAAAACCAACACCATGAATAAATGAGACACTGATATGCAGAGATAGCTCAATATACACAAATTAAAAGATATGATCTATCACATAAGCCATATAATCAACTCAATAGACCCAGCAAGGAACTTGACAAAATAGAAAATTCTTCCATGATTAAAAATTCTCACCAAACGAGGTGCAAAAGGCACTACAACGTGATATAAGCCATATATCACAAGACTGAACAACTAAAAATCACACTTCTTTGTCAAAAGTGAGAAGTTTTTGTATTTGTCCTCAAAGTCCTAGCCAGAAGCTTGAGAAAAGAACAAGAAATAAAAGCCACGCGAGTCAGAAAAGACATGTAAAGTGGTCTCTTTTGAGATGACATGATTTCTACAGAGCAGAAACCTTAAAGACTATGATAGAATTATTAGACAAATTCAGCAACAAATACATTCAATCGCATACCAGGATGCAAAATATAAAATTTGTTTTAATTCTATAAACAAAAAACTCACAATCCAGAACACAATTAAGAGAATAATACCAGCATTATAACTAATAACTAATAATGGGAATATGCTTAAATAAAGAGGTAAAATACCTCTATACTAAAAGCTGTGATACCATGCTGGCCCTATCCCCCCAGGGCGTGCTGAGACGGCAATTGAGACTGTGCATGGTGATGGTCATGCCTGTAATCCCAGTCTTTGGAAGGCTGTAAACAGGCAGATCACTACGAGTCTGATCTAGTACTGAGACCCTAAATACCCTGTAATCCTTCCCTAAAATACAGGAAAAATAAATAAATAAATAAATAAATAAATAAATGCTGTGATATATTGATGAAAGAAAAGATGACAGAAATAAATGCAAAAGATATTCCATGTTCATTCAATAAAATTAATAGTTTTAAATCTCTATACTACCCAAAGTAATCTAAGAATTAAAATTAAAATTAAAATGGCATATATCACAAAAAAAAAGGAAAAAAAAAAAAAGCCCTCTAAAGTTCACTCTGAGGCACCTAAACCCTCCAATAGCCACTGCAATCTGGAGCAGAGAGCACACAGCTAGTTAACACACAATGTTTCCGTTAAAAAACACACAGTACTCAAAACAGTAGTAGCATCAAAACAGGCATCTAGGTAAATAAAACAAAGTTAACATCCCAGAAATAGCCCATAGTCACAATTATTTGTTCTGCTCCAAGATCGCACAAAAACACAAAATACAGAAAAACAGTTCCTACAATAAATGTGGCTGCAGAAATTGGAAACTGGATCTGTTCAAATGCCAAAGAATGAAGTTGGAACTTTATATCACAAACACTGAAATAAATGAAAGATTTGAACATAGGAATTGGAACTGTAAAATTACACAGGAACATAACTTCTTGATACTGGTTTGGGTAGCACATTATAAAATATGAGTTTAAAACACAAGCAATAAAAGCAAAAGAGACACAAGGGATTATCTCTTTCAAATTTAGAAACTATTTCCTAAGAAAGGAAACAAAAAAGACAATGCAAATAAAGTAGGAGAAAATATCTGTAACTCATTCATTTGATAGGGATCTGAATTCCAAAATGCATAAGGAACTTACTGCACAAACAACTGAGTTAAAAATGCCAAAGGCCTGACAGTGCACTTCTCATAAGAAGACTTACCATGAATAATGGGCACATGAAAATGTGCTTCTTGTTGTTCAACAGTAAGAAAATGTTTATCAGAACCATAATGAACCACGCTTAGCAGCACGCACTTGTAATCTCAGTACTCTGGGAAGCTGAGGCAGGAGGGTCAGTGTGGACAACTCAATGCCTCAACAAAACCCTGTCTCAAAACAGAGGTACAAAAATTTTAAAAGGGTAGAGATGTAGCCCAGTGAGAAGAACCTGGGTTCATTCCCAATACACACACATGAGAGAACACTGGTGACACAGGGGTTATCAAGTACTGGAAAAAAGTACAGAAAAAGAAACACTTTTATAATGCAAGGGAGAATATAAATCAATACAGTCATTAAAAACAGTGTGGAGATTCATTAAAAAATGAAAAATAGAACTATCATACAATTCAGCAATCTCACTTCTAGTTAAATATTTGAAGGAAATACCATCATTATCTCCAAGGGACATCTGGGACACCTACGGTCACTGCAGCATTAATCACACTAGCCAAGGTGTGGAAATATCCTAAATGTGCACTGCTTAAGGAAAGGACAAGGAAAGTGGAAGTCAGACAAACAGCACTATTCAGCTCGAAAAGGAGGAAGTTCTGACATTTACAACAATATGGATGAACACAGGTAGACAGCTTCACATTTCAGTAACAAAATACTTGACAATAAACTTAAGAGGTTTACAGTTTTGGAGGTTTCAGTCCAGCTTAGCTGACCCCCACTGTTTGGGGCTTGTGGCAAGAAGATGCATCATTATGATAGTGCTAATGGACAGAAACCCTTACAGCTCATGGTAAGAAGGGAGAGAAAAGAGATCAATGTGCCACAATCCCTTCTGACCCCGAATCAATGCCCACAATGAGCTAACATCTCCCAGTAAGCCTCCTCTGCCAAAAACTCCTTCTCTTCCCAGGACTACCATGGGCTGGGAACCAAACCTTTCACATACAAGCCTTTGGAGGATATTCCAGATAGATAGCATGGCATTCTGACCTGATGCCAAATGCTTGTGCCTATCACGCAATTCAAAATGCAGTTAGTCCATCTACAAAAGGCCCTGTGCCGACAAAACTTCACTGTCAACTTGAGTCGGCTGAGAGGGCTCTGCAGAGGTGACTGGCTCTGGGAGGTGCTATACTCATTAGATGCTCATAGCTACAGGTCCTGTTAGGAGGTGGGGTCCACTCAGTGGAGGTGGTCATGGGGTACATGCCTTTCAAGGGCACCTCATTCTAGAATTCTTCTCCTGTGCTATGCACCCCAGCTGTCATGAGGGAGCGGCCATGCCCTTCCACTATGGCATCTCTGCCTTGGAAGGTCTGAAACAGCAAAATTAAACTTCTCCTCTCTTAAATTGTAGGTGTTGGATATTTTGTCTCAGCAATGAGAAAGCTGACCAGTGCAGTCACTAACATCTCAACTGCAGCTACTAACCTCTCCTCTCACAGCCCCATGCAGTGCCTATGGGCAGCCACCTGCACAGATATCAAGATTGTAAAATATCACTTGTTTTCCAGGTTTTCCACTGAAATCTCAGTAGAAGCATCAGAACTTCCCAAAACTGCACTCTCGGGGCCTGCAAAAACGTCATCATGTGAATGATGCTGAGGTCTACTGCTGCCATTAGCCATTCATCAGCAGGCTTAGCCCTCGGTGCAGCAAACTGAGTTTCCTGTGACTAAACAGGGAAAAATGAATCCAGGAAAGCAATGCCTAAGGTGGCTTTGTGTGAGCTTGTCCCTCAGGCTCTATGCAGTAATTTTTGAAAGAAATATGTAGTTTTATGCCTTTGAGCCAGTGATGGGTAGGGTTTCAGAGGGTTCTGTAAAATTATAAGTGTATATCTCCTAAAACAAGTGACGTCATGGGCAATTTTTACTGGAGCACAAAACATTTTAAAAGCAGGCTAGTTAAAATCAAAGTGCATATTATGACAGTAAACAAAAAGAAAACAAAGTTTGGGCAATGAAAGAACAAATACCCAATTATTTCTAAAATTTCTCAGAAATACCATGAAAGCCTTGCCTTGAAGCTAGAAATAAAGGAATTGGTAATCCTATTGAGTGTAAAGTTCGAGTGACCTCCCTCCTGTCTCTAAGTCATAAGCTCCCACTTTGTCATGCTTCCTTATGCACACATTTCTACGTGAAAGTATTTTCTAAATAAAGGTACATGAGATATAAGTAAAGACTGGGTGTTGTAGGTAAGAGGGCTCCTCTGTTAGCCAACTGTGAGAAACTCAGGGGCTCAACAGGCCCTTTAATGCCTTATTTCCTGGCATCTTTGATATTAAAACTAATGTAGGTGGTGAGTTTCTAAGAATGGGATATATTTACACATCATCTTTCGAGTAAAAGTAACCACACAGTCATTTGTTTTGGCGTGAGTGGTAAGCAATGAGTGGGAATGAAGGCATTTCCAATTAAGTCATTTGGGCCCTACAAAAACCAGGGAGCTGGAGACAAGAAAGTGGGACAGATAAAGATCTAAACTGAAATCCAAAGAGAAAAATGTAAGCAGCAAATAGTGACATTTAACTTGTGTTCTGAGAACAAACTAGCAAGATGATTTTATTGAGCAATGAAAACTACTGTCTCCTATTAACACGACATTCCAATCTATGCAGACTTCAGGTATTTCATTCATACTATATTAATGTAAGATTACTAACTGGGGTGCCCACATGTCTATACTCATGTTCTTATAATTAAAAATAAGTATATCTATTTTTAAATCTCTGAATTATGTTAACTTTATCTCATTTTTGATTAAAATTATTATTTCTTAGTCTGTAAGGAATAAACAAACACTTTGTAACTCCCAATTTCATAAGAATCACACTCAAAACTATAACAAAATCATAATAAAATTAAAAGAATAAATGCTAATAATGTTGACATTCCATTTTATAACTTGTGTGATTAATATGCAATTATGTTCACATCTATTAATGATCCTTGATCAAGTGAATGATTCATTAGTTTTCTGTAGGTAACTATAGTAAAGTAACTCAAATTTAGTAGCTTAAAAGGTACAAATTTATTACCTTATACTTTTTGTTTTTTAATTGTATTTTAAACAGGAAAAAATAAAATTAAATAAAACAGTTTCAAAATAGGCTAGGAGAAGAGTAATAATCTTTAATACAGAGCACATTGATACCTTCATACTAGTTACTCAGAGTACGAGACACAGGAATTAGACAAGGTCCATATAATATAAGCACAGGCTTTCCTATACAATGAACTAAGAGAAACTGACTGTATAACTATCTTAACTATCGTGTGTGTGTGTGTGTGTGTGCGCGCGCGCGCGTGTGTGTGTGTGTGTGTGTGTGTGTGTGTGTATTTCTTTTCCCTTCCTAGATCCTTTCCCCATCATGGTTTCTCTTTTCCGTTCAACAATCTCTTTCCTAGTCACAATGCCTATTGTACATTTCGGATCTCATTCACTTGTCCAGTTTATCACATATTTTCATCATTTGAAATTTGGATAACACTAAGGAAACTAATAGTGCTCCCTAAACTTACTAATAGTAAGGAGTAGGAAGTTCTTGTTTATTGCAGAACGGTAGGGTGGCTGTACATAACAATTCTGGACTACATCTCAACAACATTAGAAAAGATGACTACGAAAGTTTCTTGATAAGGCAATGAAATGTTTGGGCAAGCAGATATGTTCAACCTGGTTTAAACATTAGAGACTACAAATGCATTGAATTATCATATGGTAGCCCATGAATAGGTACAATTTTTATGATTTTGTTAACAGTCAAAATGCAATTAATTAAATAATAGGTTCTAGTAAAATCTAATAAATTCTAAAATCACCCAATTTAAGATCATAAAGCTCAAATGTTCATGTCACTATATGTTCAAAAGACTTTGAAAGCTTCCTGCTCCTCAAACAGTGTTTCCTCAGTACACACCATGTCTCCCCTGGGTCACTGTGCTGAGCTCCCCAGCATTCACACACACAGCTCTCTTTTGTGGCTTGATGTAAATAAAAGTGACGTGAACACTGTCCAGTTTAATTCCCAGTCATACTTTTTTTGCCTGTCTCTAACAAATACAGCCTTCTTATGACTTACTGTTCATGCAGTTGCCTCGTCGTCCGTGCTTTAGTATCTATGTTCAAGATTTAATCAAATAATTAACCAAGAACTTCCCATCAGAAAAAAAATTTTGAACTTTTCTTACATAATTTATATTCTCAGTTCTTCTAGAAATTAATCTACCCACCGGCCTGCACAACTTCTATCACTGCTGTCATCATGAGCTATTACGGTTTGTATCTTATGTGTTCCCCAAGTCCACAAGCTAAAAATATGGCTGGTCAGCAGCCTGATGCCGCACTGGGGCACAGTGGAGCCTTTAGGCAGTGGGGCCAGTGGAAGGAAAGGTCACTGCGGGAACATCCCCACACCCAACCTCCCATCCACCATCTGCATCTGGACCATGCCTTGCTGCCCTCTGTTAGCACCACGAAGTGAGCAGCTTCCTCCCATCTGTGCTGCTGCCTAAAGTACTAGTGCGCCACCTGCCCAAAGCACTGAGTCCAAGCAACTGTGGATTAGACCAGTGAAACTTGAGGTCCAAGATAAATCTTCCCTCCTTTTATGCTGTTCATCTGAGGCCATTTGGCATGACAGCAGAAAGCTGAAATGCTTGCCTAACTCCCAGGTCACAGATTTTGCTTTAGGTAAAAGTCAGCATTGACAACACTTCACAAATGCTTAAGGTACGACACTGTGTCAGGTTCATCATCTTTTATTAATGAGGTCCTTATCCTTATAACTTGTGGTCTTTCACACTTTTTGGTCCTAGTGTTGAATATTGGCTCCTATTCAATAGACTATTGCTCAACCCTTCAAGCAGAAATAAGCAGCCTCCCTGAATCCTCCATACTGGCATCCCACCTACCATTTCTGTTCCACAGCAACTCTTCAACTGGACACTTACCTTCCTCGCTGTACATGGTGCCTTCTAAGTACTACACATATATGTAGCACAAATTTCCTCTTTGTTTCCCCTCAGTGCTGGGCATTGAAACTGGGTGTCGTTGATGGCACGCAGGTCACTGAACCACCCCCACCCCCCAGGTTATGAACACATATCACACACATATAGAAAAGACTTTCAGCATAGATGGATCAGGAAGGCATCTTCTCTTAACAGTATGATCCCCACAAAGACTTGGGTAGGATAAGTGTTTCAGCATGATGATGTAATTCTCTATTTCCTTCAGCTTAATTCTTTTATCAACAATGAAATATTCAAGAATTTTGGTCAATAGTAAGTATTTAAAGTAATTGCCAAGGAAAAGTAGTGAAGTATGGATAAATGTATAATAATTATTGCGCTGAGGATAGGGTTCATTTAAATCACTCTTGCATCTTTTTTTCTTTTTTTAAACCCTGATATTAGCAAAGTTCTAGCATACAAGGTTCTAAGGGCTGACATGGGACTGCGGCCTTGGGGGAGGGTCTTAAGCAGAACTCTGGAGTAGGGATAGGATATTTTTTTCTTTGCCAGTGAAAAAATTGTAGAAAGTGTTCTTTAATGCCTTCTTAAATAAACAAGCCACATGTAATAAAAACTGCAGTTGATGTGCTACAGTGAACCAAGCAGATCAAGAAGAAAGTACATCCAGAATGTTCTACTTTGCGCACAGGAGAAAATAATTTGAAATGGTAAACACAAATAAAATGCTTTTCTCAGCTAGTTTTTGAAACAACACTCCCCTTCGGATTGAAACACAATTTGCCTTGAGCAAAATGAATATTGTGTTAAAGAACAATACGGTTTGAAATTTAATTTAAAAGTAATTGTTCTTTCCCATTCCACTTCACTCTCATAAAGGATGAAACTCTTTAACCTTTCAGCAGTTACTTGACTGCTAAAAGTAGCAACTTGTGATATTTTAAAATAATATATTTATTGCTAACATGGAGAAATCAGTACCTTATTAGTACTCAATTTTAATGCCATATACTCATGACAAAAGCAAATGTAAAGAATAGGATTAAAATAATTCCATTTTTTAATTTATGCATTTGTCTTTTTTATTTTATTTTTTAAAATAATTTTATTGAGAAATAAACAGCAATGAGACAGTTTCAAAACTGACTAGTAAGAGCATTTCAATAATTAATGCATTGCATATTGTTGTCTTCTTAGTGGTAATTCATAGTACAAGATGCAGACATGATGTCCTGTCCAAATACTATTAGTACAAATCTTTCTTCTCATTGAACTAAGAGAAAGCAGCTGTATGTCTATCCTAACTATTATGTATATACAGATACAAAATGGTCCTTCATTTGTGTCCCCCTTTTTTGTAATAATTCCATTTATATGTGACTTGTTTCACCAAGTCATCATGAACCAAGTGACAAAAGGCACTTAGTTAACTGGGGTTTGAGGGATCCTAGCAATACATTTTTAAACGCTTATTTTAATGCTCCACGGGCTCCCCTTGGCCAAGGTCACACAAAATATAATAAATGTAAACACTGAATAAGTGGAGACTTATGTACTCTATCCCACCACAGCACAGAAAGCAAGACCAGGTCTTTGCCAGTATTACAGAAGGCGCTGTCCAGCCCTGCATTCCTTGAGGAAAGCACCAGAAGTGTGCGCCTGCCCTTTAAGTGCCACAGCCAGCGATTTCTCATTAGGATCTTAAAAACTCTGTTTAAATTTTTAAACATTTCAATGTATATACAGAGACAGTATTCGGTATTTCAGAAGAGAAGGATGTTATCTGGTGTCTTCAAACCTTCAAGCTTATTAAGATATACTTAAAATATAAACTGAAGTAGTTCTGTAGATAATCAGCAAACTGATTCATAAAAGTTACACTCATCAGTTTTAATTACACCTATAGAACCAAAAGAAATGATCTACCTTCCTATAAACAGACACAACAAGGGGCTGGGGAGATGGCTCAGGAGAATAAGCACTTCCCTGGCAAGCACAAGGGCCTGAGTTCAATCCCTGGTTCTGCCAAAAATAAATAAAAAATAAACAGATATATCACATATTCATAAAAGGCATTTTTTCACACTGCACTGGAACACTCTATAATAAATAAAACATGTTTCCTATTAGATATAGTAACTTTACGCAGCACTTATTTAAAAGTTTTACTCCTATTTATTACTTAAATTAGCATATTGATTATAGATTAGCAAAAAATAAATAGATTATCTGAGCAATTGGGATTTACTTAATAGTTTTATTTTTCTTTTCAACTTCAAAATAACCAGTAATTTCCTTTAGTGCTTTAGATAATTTAAAATGTATTTTAAATACTAAAGCAAAAATCTCCCTGATTTAAGAATATCTTTAACATTAACAAAATGGCTATTCAATGGAGAACGTTAAAATTATTAACAAATCATCATTATTGAGGGTCCTAAGCAAGACTGAACTTGAAAGAATCCCACGAAACATTTCCGAAGTATGAGTCATGGCTTCTCAAGGGCCCCTCTCATCTCACATTAGGGTTCTGGTAGCAAGGAAGAAAGTTCTTTCTATTTTGCTGTTTTAGACAGATGTCAGCAGCATTCACTGAGAATAGTCATTGTGCTACTAAGAAGTGCCAGTGGTGGCTGGATTTGGGCCTTTTTTGTATTTTCTCTTTTGTGTTTCTCTTTCCGGTACCAGAGATTGATCCCCAGGGTTTCCACCCACTAAACTATATCCTCACATCTTCTGTACGTTTTTATTTTGAGACAGGGTCTCCTCAAATGGCCCAAGTGGGACTTAAAACCACAAGCGTCATCTCAGGCCTTTGTTGAAAATGCAAAAGACTTGAGTAATTTATAAATGACCTTTTATTTATTTATTTATTT
>NW_004524591.1:5664481-5665785 GCF_000260255.1 Octodon degus
TTAAAAAAGAAGAAGAGTACTGCTAACAAACCTGGACAGTCTGCCTAGACTGTCACCAAGAAGAACAATAAACTTCTCCGGTTTTGTATCCTTGCCTTTAGGGATATTTTTGTTAGAGTGGTGTTTTAGCCCACTGATACAGTATCAGGCTAAAAGAAGAATGAAAACTGTATACTACTTAACATATCATAATTTACCAAATTTTGACAAATCCTCAAAGCAAGCCTTTTAAAACTAGCAAATCTTAGTATCTGCAACGATAAGCTCTCAACTCTTAGTGAAAAGCAGACCTCTAATACTAAACCCTGTAAAACTTATAATCAGCGGGCTAAAGCGGCTGCTTACGCACAGCACAGCGGCCGGCCGGGCTCAGCCTCAGGCGGGGGGTGCTGTGCGGGCCCCGCCCCCGGGGAGCCCTGAGATGCCGATAACGGTGGAGCGCGCCTGTAATCCCGGCACTTGGGAGGCTGAAAACAGGAGAATCACTATGAATCCGATCTAAGTAGTGAGACCCTGTAGACCCTTTAGACCCTGTAAAAAATACATAAAAAAGAACTTTGTATAAAAAGTTAATTTCGTACCAGCATTTCTAAGAGACTTACTAAGGTAAACCAACTTTTATGCAGAACGGACATGGTGAAATTTCCTGTTGTGAGACTCTATTGAAGGAGGGATGCAAAAGTAAAACAGAACCGTCTGTTTCAGAAGCGACCAGGGTGATATCTTCCGTAAGTCTTTGGCTTGCCTTAAAAGTTTCAGTATAACTATGGAGTCATTAAATCCAGATAAGAGTGCTAGTTTCTTTTCTCACGTGGGATAATTCCTGAAGGGACCCAAGCTCTGTGTAAAACAGAACTGTAGGTATAAATACAGTACAGAATTTTTATCTCATACCTGCTAATGTTAAAGCTGACTTCACTGAGAATAGCAAGTCCCGGCTTGTCTTTATCATACATGCTTTATAATTTGTTGTAGAAATGAACAGTGTGGTAAAGTCTCCATGTTATCAAAGTACATTTATGCAGAAAAAAAGGCCTATTAAGAAAAACTGATTTTCTACAGGGTGATATTGAAAAAGGGAGTTCTTCAGTATTAAAAATAAAATAGATGAAGTGATAGGGATTTATCAATATTTTCCTCTCCCATTTTATTTTGGTGGAACTGGGGATTGAACCCAGGCCCTTGCACTTGCCAGGGAAGCGCTTATTCTACTGAGCCATCTCCCCGGCCCCGTCTCTCCCATTTTATAATCGTTCTTATTTGATGAAAAAGTATAGTTGGAAACTCTATGGACCACTTCTCAG
>NW_004524591.1:5665885-5677174 GCF_000260255.1 Octodon degus
TACTGGTCAAGCGCTTATCCTACTGAGCCATCTCCCCAGCCCTGAAGAAATCTGGCCTTTTATTTTTTTTAATTTTTTTATTTTTTTGGAAGTAATTTATAAATGAAAGCAGCTGAGTCCTCACCGCTCTGGAGGCCAGCATACCCAGTATCACCGCGGTGCGGGCACTCGAGAGCCCCAGCGTACCCCCACATCCCAAAGGTAAAAGACACGCCAGGAGGGGGAAGGCCGAGGGAAGGGGCCAGGCTCTTCCTTGCCTAAGGAGTCCTCTCGCCCAGGACAGGGAGCCTCAGCGCGCATTCGCCTCAGCCAGCTCTCATCCGGCTCCTCCTCCCAGCCCTGGTTCATCAGGAATTTAAAAATGAATGCGGGAATGAACGAATGGATGAATGAATGAATCTAACACATGCATTGGGCATGTTTTAAGGCATCGAATATAATCCACTAATCAAAAGTAATACTAACTTAGAATTCTGTTAAGACAGCCGACCTACCCATAAAATGGGAAACGAGACAATGTAAATAAACAGAATGTAACACTGAATAAGCCAAAGACCATAAAGCATTACCTTTTTGTCCCTTCTTGGCTGGGGAGATAGCTCAGTAGAATAAGCACTTGCCTGGCAGGCGCAGGGTCCTGAGTTCAATCCCAGGGACCGCGGGGGGGGGGGGGGGGGGGGGGATTTTGTCCCTTCTAAGTATGTAATATTTGGATCAGGACAAATATGTGACCAGAAACCATCGCTGAGACCATCAGCTTACCAAAATCTACACAGGACCCTGAGAAGGGAATCTGGAAAAAAAAGAAATGGGTTTAAAATTCATCTCAGGCTCGACACTGTTTGAAATATTTTTATCAAGGTAATGTGGTCTGTAAGGATTTGTTATTTGAAGCAATAATAAATTTTTAAGCAGTAGAGGAGAAGAAATCCTATCCTGCTTGTGTCTTCCTATACAGTCAGCAGTAACATTTTAATTACACACATTCCCAGAAGCATGTATATTTTTCTAAGTATAAAAATTACTTTCATTGTGTAAGGTACAAAAACAATTTTAGAAGGCATTAAGACCTAAAATAAAATCCACTATCTTCTTCCTAGATACACTGAAGAATTTTGTCTCATACGTTTTCTATGGCATTTATGTGCTTACAGACATGCAGAAACATACTTTTATAAATTAAATACTACATGTATCATCTGATCTTCCAGGTTATGATATCTGAGCTTATTTTATGACAAATATTTCATGAAGAATGCAAGGAATTAAACATTTTTCAATGTAATTTTTTCTAGGCTTATATAGTAAACATTGTAAGGAATAGCAACACATAAATACCATGATGCCTTTTAAAGTGGGTTAAAGTTTTTAGAGGTTATGTTACGCCTGACTGAAAACATGATGACCAAACTGAAATATTTCATGAAAAACTTCATGGTGTTAACATATTTAGAAAGCACAAATTCTTACTAGTATTTTAAATTCTGAAGAATTGTAAAACAGGAAAGAAATTTTGGCTCCTTCCTTCCATAAATAAGCTCAAAATCCCCACAAATAAAGAATGCCAATATAATGATTAAAAAAAAACTAATGTAAAAATGATCAACATTTTAAAACCATGAAAAATCATGGTAGAAACGTTAGACTACATAATTCTAAGAGTTTATATGTAAGTAAAGAAACACTGTATTTCATAATAAATCCACAGGAAAACACTATAAAATATCTGAAACAAATGAGACATTAAGTTGATGCATATTAATATATACATGCAAGGTTTATAAAATATATTTTACACGAGGTTTAAAATGATATAATATAGATTACTTTTTTAATGTATTTAGTACAGGGTCTCACTATGCAGCTTGGAGGGGTCCTCCTGTTTTCAGCCTCCTAGTACTGGGATTACAGGCATGGGCCACCATGCCCAGACTCCGTGGCTGGCTCAGCACGCCTGGGGGTAGGGCCAGCACAAAACAACTTTTTTAAAAAGGAAAAAATGACTTTTTATTTGGCTTGCAAAAGTCTCAAATCATCCATAACTATACTCTGACGAGAGTCAACAAACATTAAATTGTTATTTCTATAAACAAATACTTTATTTTTCTTACTATGAGTTATAAATACAATTAGCATTGCTTAAAAGATTTTTTTACTAATTAGTTTTATTACTTCCAAAGAAGATTTTATGAGTTAGCATTTATGGGACTGAGATGTGGTCAAACTGAAATTGAAACACATTAGAATACACTTTAATCACTGTTCTTTCTATAGTTCCAAATAAAGAAATCGTATTATTGATTGTCCTAAGTTAAAATGAAAGACATCGTCTTGGTTTAAAGTTGTGGATGATTTTAAGGTCTTTCTGAAGTTTACTGATGGCTTATAATTTAAAATAAGAGTTTTAAATATTGATTTCAAAATCTGCATCAAATATGAAATATATATATAGTAAAGGCAGAAACTAAACCCTTCAACACACTTTCTCTCTCTTTCTCTCTCTCAGTGGAAATGAAGGAATCTTAATCATTACTTTGAACTCTTTTAGCAGGATATTCGGATTTAGGCAACACTGAAACTACTACCCAAAAATCTTGGAATATATGAGGTATTAAAAATATATGGAGAAATGTGAATTAGGGTCACTTCCTATCATAAAAGGAATTTTAGTTTCCAGCCAATACGTTTTTTAGAAAGTTTATAATGTACTTTTCAGAAACAAAATCAAAATTGTTCTTCAGAACAAATTCTAGGACTGAGGAGATAGCTCAGTAGAGTAAGTGCTTGTCTGGCAAGTGCAAGGTCCTGAGTTCAATCCCCGGTACCGCAAAAAAAAAAAAAAAAAGAACAAATTCTATCCTGCATACATTATAATATGCTTAATTGTATTTTCCTTCATTTATAAAAGTTGACACTGGTTTTAGCTATTTAGAATTCCAACATTTAGGACAAATGAGTATGCTACTGGAAACAGTTGATTTTATTTACTCTTAGTGTGAAGCAAAACTAACAACACAAAGTTTTGTTTATACAACAGGGTAAAAATTGAAGACCTATTAGCCTATCAGAACAATGTGTTGGCGATTTCTTTACACATAAATTGGGAGGTATCCACACTATAATTTATAGTATCAATATAAATCCAAAGTCAATAAATTGCAATAAGGTGACAAATCTTGCCTTGTGAACTATTTTTGTTCAGTTTATGAGCTAAAAGAATGCTTCTTTTTAAAAAAAAATTATTTAGTTAGTTAGTTAGTTAGTTAGTTAGTTATTTGGTAGAGGGTCTCACTCACAGCTCAGACTCATAGTGAACCTCCTATCTCAGCCTCTCCAGTGCTGGGATTACAGGCGTGCGCCACCATGCCCGGTTTTTGTGGCTGACACCAGGGGTCCTGGGGCCTGTATGGCGTGCGGTACACGGGATCCAACCAGGGGACTTGTGCTTGCCAGGTGGGTGCTTAGATTGCTATGCCATCTCCCCAGCCCCAAGAGTGCTTCTCGTATGTTTAAAGGGTTATTAAAAATAAAGAAAAGAAAAATATGGCCTAGACTGTAAATACCTGTGAAGTCTCACCTAATTATAATTTTACAATTTAGAAAAATTTCTTGACCCTTAGTTTTAAATAATTTGCTATCTTTTTAAATGTAAGACTTAATTTAGCTACTTCTAGGATGTATTTACTGCACACAATGAAGCAAATGTCAGGTAACTAAAACACAGACATCTGGACCTGAGAACTCCCCTCCCATGCATTTCTTACACCAGGAACCTAGTTAACATAATGTGTCCCAGGCAACAGGCAGGGACCCAAGATGCTTTGTGGTTCTACCTCAGAGAGCCTCACATAATTAACCTAACAGTGTACATTTTACAGAGAAAACCTGAAGCTTTACACCACCGAGTAGTTCTCCTTCGGAAAATAAGATGTGCTCACTCTGTACTAATCAATTTTTTAATCTCAGTAGCATTGTGTCTCTTACTTTAAACTCCCTGATTGGTGCCATTACAGTATACTCAAGACAGAAGTGAACTGAGACTATTATAATTAAATATCAGGAAAATACAACTTCTACATTTTTAGCTTATTTATTAAAGCAATGCTCGTTTGATTTGTGTTTAATGCAGCAGAACACAGACATTTAACCACTCAACCCCAAATCATAACTAAACATTCATTTGGAACACTCTACCTGATTATTGAAATTCAGGGGCATGTGACCCTCATGTCAGTTGATTTGTCCAAGAAGACCAATGACAGGCAGTAGTAAGAAGGTGGTATTAGCCCCCATTTATTGAATATGGGTTAAGTTTTATGGGCTTTATTCCCACATGAGTTACAAGTTGAATGGGAGGAATATTTATAAAAAACATATCATGTCTAAGTACTCAGTAACAAAATCAAATGTCCGCCATACAAGCGTAAAAATTCGTGCCTGGATATTAAGTATACACTCAGTGACAAATCAGTATTATTAGATGTTTAACCCTGATCAGGACTACAGATTATATTTGCATGTTCTAGTTGTGATGTCTTGTGTTGAGATGTCTCTCCAAAGCTTCATGTGGTCATAGGTGGGGATTTTCAGAGGTGGCTTAATCCTAAACACGATGCTGGGATTTAAATGTGTGGTGCTGGGATCGAGGGTGTAGAGTTATTAAATTAATCCACTGATTGGCTTGGCATAGTTCTGGGTGTGGATAGTGGGGAGGCCCTCCCTGAATGATGGCTAGAATTTAAGGAGCTGAGAGAGGACAGCTAGCTTGCTGCGGCTTCGCTGCTGCGCTGCCCTGCTGCCTGCCACGCACTCTTTCCCCTCTGTGCTGTCCACGCTGGCCCACCCTGGAGCCAGCCTACTATAAACTGAAACTACAGGCTGCGAGTGAAAATAAACCCTTCCTCCTTTAACTTTGGGTGTTGTTATTTTGTCTCAGCAGCCAGAAAAGTAAGGAAGACACTCCTTAGTGCCTGACTTTGTGACAACATTTGAACAATATATTTCTACTTACATTTTACCATTGACTCTATTTTGAAAGGTTGAGGCATGGGAAAGTGTAGGCCTCCTTATATTTTTCTTGAAGATCTAGAAGTAAAA
This sequence comes from Octodon degus, assembly GCF_000260255.1. Classification (NCBI taxonomy): domain Eukaryota; kingdom Metazoa; phylum Chordata; class Mammalia; order Rodentia; family Octodontidae; genus Octodon; species Octodon degus. The sequence continues at coordinate 5,670,983 of NW_004524591.1, forward strand.
TTCTTAGGCTGATTCATGTTATTCATGATTTGGAAAACATCACTGGATAAAATAAAGCAACTAGAATTAAGGAAGGTTTTGGCCTATATCTAAGAGTTAAGAGAATGCTTTTGCCTGGGAACATTATCGTTATGAGGCTGTATTTAGGAGGATAAAACCAAGTCATTCTGCACACTATTTTAGGTATATTAACAACAAACTAATTAACTCCTAAATAAACACACGTTGCAGCCCCCCTTGGGCCCCTCGGCTTCTCTCAGGCCCTTACACTAAGTGCTTCCATCGCCACCTATGCTGTCGCAGCCTTGAAGCCTGGCCATCCTCGGCCTGTCCTCTCCTTTGGCATCTGACCGCTACGACCTATCAACTCAGTCCGTAAACTGCGCCCGCCCACCCTGGGCTCTCCTCCGCCTCCCTGGAGAGCCTCCAGCTGCCCGCGCCTCCGCACTCGTCTTGCTGCCTGTTTCCTTGCATGTCTCTGCTCCCGGGAGCACCCAACACATCGAGCAAGCTGCCTGGAAGGGGGCTCTGCCCACAGCAAGCCTAACCGCAGCATTCTCTGCTGTGGCCGCCTGCAGCCACACCTGTGGAACTTTCGCAAATATTCCATTAGATTTCTCAGATACTTCAAAATATTATATGATAACCTCTTTATCACTCTGCATGGTCTGGAATAAAGGAAAATGTTTATTTTAGCTCACTTTGCATTCATAGAAATTGTGTAACAAAATATATAGAAGGCCTTGAATTTATTTAATTAGAAATCAAGCTTTTCACATTAAAAGACAATTAATATTATCCATGTTGCTTTATATTTATTAATTACAAAGTAACTATATAGGGAATATTGTGTAGTAAAATGTATATGAAGGGATCAAATTATATAGTGAATATTTTAATTACAATTGAAATTAATTTTCATTAATTAATTGGCTATGTCTTTCACTTGTTTTAGTAAAAGCCATAGCCAATTGACTCTGTACAGTGTACTCCGCTTACATTGAATATGCTCATTCCAACATTCTTGCAACTCTGTGAAGCAGCTACAGAATTCCTCTTTTGTGTTCTGAAGAGGTTTGTTCAAAGATACAGGGAATGGCAGTTTCTTTCCTTTTCACAATATCTATTGTACCTTTGGGATCTTATTTACTCTTTCAGTTCCTTACACTGAAAGAGCCAATACAATGTTTACACACTTGAGTCTGATTTATTTCATTTATGAGTATGGTCCCCAGTTGTACCCATTTACCCCTAAAAGCCTCAAGTTTATCTTTCCTTATAGCTGAGTAGTACTCCATTTTAATGAGGGAAAGGAGAAAAGAAGATAGATAGATAGATGAGATATATACATTTGTACTACTAATTTCTATTACTTCTTTGAAAGGAACAGTTAGTGTTTGTATTGTCTGATCAATTTTGCATGCCTATATCTGGTAGTCTGAGCAACTCCTTTGAAGATAATAACTTGTAATATAATAGTCATTATTAATTTCCTATCCTCTTGCTTTAAAATTCTGCATCATTTTCGTGATTTCTTCTCTTTAAAAAAAATGCAGTGAATGGTGCTGCTTAGTGCCACCTAACGGAAAGGCAGGCTGCTTAAAAAAACATGGCTTATCTTCATCCATCTGCTTCACAGGACTGCAACATGTAAATTCAGTCCCTTCCCCAAGCCCAAAGGACCATGAAAGGTCAGCATTTTGAATGATTGAGGACATCAAGGCAATCATAGGAGCATAACTAGTGCACAAAACCACATTCTACACAAAAAAGAACTTCACTGGTTAAAAAACAAAGGCTGAAAAACAGCATTCCATGCAATGGGATCCCCAAAACAAGCACAGGTAGCTATTCTATTTTCAGATAAGCAGACTTCTAGCTAAAGTTGATCAATATAACAAAGAACACTACATCTTTGTTAATGCAGCCATTCAACTGGAAGAGCTAGCAATTATAAACATATATGCACCAAATCACTCCTCACCCAACTTTATAAAACAAACAATGAAGAACTTTTATAAAACATCAGATACATCACTATCATAATTATATAGATCCACTAAACAAAAAGCAAATATGAGTTGAATCAAGTCTTTAACAAGTGGACTTAATAAACACTTATAGAATATTCTACCCAACAACAGAATACTCATTCTTTTCAGGAAAACATAGTAGCTTCTTCAAAATAAACTACATGCAACTTAATAAAGAGTGCTTAAGTAAATTCAAAAGAATCTAAATTTTACCATGCATATTATCAGATCACAGTGCCATGAAGTCAACAGGAAAAGTACCACAAAAACTATGCAAATATATGGAAATTAAACCACACACTCTTGAATAATCAATGGTACACAAGAAATTAAGGAAGAAATAAGAACAGCTCCTAGGGTTGAGTGACAATGTCAGCATAACATGCCAGAATTTATGAGACATAATGAAGGCAGCTTATGAACAAAGGTTATAGCTGAGAATGCCCACATTAGGAAAACTAAGTGAGTCCAAATACATAACCTAATGATGCATCCTCAAGGTCAAAAAAAAAAAAAAAAAAAGAACAATCCTAATCTAAAGCTGTACAAAGAAGAAAATTATCATCAGAGTAAGAGTAGAAATTAAAAGGGAGACTAAAATAAATAAATAAATAAATAAATAAATAAATGCAAAGAATCAATGCATCAAAGATTCTTCGAAAAATAAACAAAATAGATAAACCCTTAGCCAATCTTATGAAAAAGACACAGATCAACACAATCAGAAATGAAAAAAGTGAAATTACAATGAACACCACCAAAATCCAGAAAGTTATTAGCAACTACTTCATAAACATGTGCCAAAAGACTCAAAAGACTGGACAACTCAAAAAAAAAAAAAGGAGAGATTCCTAGATACGAATGTACGAAAGCACAATTCATAATAGGTAAATCTTGAAAGCAGCCCTTAAGTCCATCAAACAATAAATGGAAAGAAAATGGGATATATGTATACATCATGAAATATGAGTCTGCCATAAAGAAAGGCAACCTTGAGCTATTTGTTGGGGAAGAGACGCACATCTAGAGCAGGATGTGGAGTGAGACATGACACACAAGCTTAACTCTAACAAGGTTTTGGCTACACAAAACACACAAATTATACGTATGCCAATGGGGAGTAAAACGGAATTGAGTAGGACGTGGACAGAAGTTCCAGACGTGGTTCCCCAAATGCCCTCTTCCACTGTTTGAAAGTATTTCAATGTAGATGCTCACTTAGGTCATTTCTATGACTAGTTTCTCTTAGTTCATTGAAAAGCAAGTGTGGTGCTAATATCGGTTTGGTTCATTTTTTGCAAAAGGGAATACTCTGACTATCTCCTTTGAAAATAATGTTACACAGTATATTATCTATTATTGCTCTCACTATTTTGTAATGAAATTTTGTTTGTTTCATAAAATAAAAATTAAGAGAATACTAAGAACTAAAATGAAAAAACAAAAAAGAGCACAGCACTCAGTTACTTCCAGAACTTCAGCAGAAAGCAGTGAGCGCAGTACACTCAATGTTCAAGGGAAGGAGAGGTCACTGAGGGGATTAATGTCAGGGTGTCTTTTACTAAAATATTTTTTTTTTAAATTAAATATCCAGCCTATGTTTCAATCACTCCTCAGAGCTTTGGGGCTTGTGTTGTTCCTGGGTGGTGACCTGCTTGTCCCACATGCATGAGGTCCAGGTTTTGGACCCCAGCACTGAAAAGAAAACAGGTTAAAATATCATGCTATAAATACTGAAAACATACTATTATTTCATCCTTTTATGCTATAGTAGTAAAAGCATAAAATACTATTGTATTCTGCAATTCAATTTTTCATATATTGAACTTACAATAGCAGGAACTATTCTATAAGACCATTTGTAAGGACTTAACACAAATACCTTCACCCATTTCAGGCACTTTGAACACACCCCAAATAGCTTAGGCTGACTTAGCCGGGCACAATCTTTCCTTTCTGATACTCCTCAATTTTCTGTATCACATATTACTGCAATCATATATTTTCCCCTCTGAACTGTGATGTTGTAGTTAGTTAAATAATCATTATTAAATGTAATATGAGGCTATTTACACACTTCTGAATAAATTTCTAATACAATTTTGAAATGAATTACTTTAAGAAAATAACTCAAAAAGTACAATAGGTCCAGGCAACAGTATAGTTTTTATATAATTTTGTATTATCATCCTTTCCTTTAGGAGGTTTCCTTTTTCTTCTTTCCTTCTTCTTGGTATTCCTAAAAAATGTTACATGAAGATCATATAAAGGGGCCAGCCAAATAGCTCAGCAGATTAAAGAGCCTGCAAGCAGGTGCAGGGGCAGGGGGTTTGATCCTCAGGCCTGCCGAGCTGGCCCTGCCCCCGGGGTACACTGAGATGGCAACAGAGACTGGGTATGGTGGTGCGTACCTATAACCCCAGCTCTTGGGAGGCTGTAAACAGGTGGAGCACAATGAGTCCAATCTAGTAGTGAGACCCTGAACATGCTGTAGACCCTTCCCTAAAATATAAGAAAAAAAAAAAAGATCATCTATGGGAGTACCTTCTGCAGCAGGACAGAGCAATCTGACATAATATTCATTTGACAACTCGAATTTTACTTTTCAAAAACTCTCTTAATGGGTGGAAAGATGTTCTTAACACATATTTTTCAATATACATCTGATGGCATCTTTTCTGGATGTCATTAGCTGCCTACTGGAGAAACTTCTCACTCCTGTTACAGCAGTGTGGATCAGATAGGGCTGCGGATGGAGACTGTACTTCTAAGCCCTGTTTGGCACACAACTCTCAATGTGATTCATCTCTAATCTCTAATTCCTAAGACAGCACAAGCAAAAATTAGATGAGCAATTTCTGTTTGACTTGCTTAAAAGGACATCTTTGGCCCACCACTTCTGTTCTTTCTGCAAGCTATGGATGAAAGAAGTGATGCAGGCACTGTCTGCACGAAAGCAGCTGCCAGTCGACCCACAAAGTGGGGAAAACTTTTAGTTGACTGTCCCTCAGACAAAGGACTTTTACCTAGAGCATATAAATAATTGAAAAAGAACTCAGACTCCCCCGCAAATTCAAACACCAAAGTGAAAAAGGACACCTAAGATGAAGAAATACAAATGGCAAATAAATATATGAAAAAGTGTTCAACATCATTGGTCAGTCAAGAGATACAAGTTAAAACAATACGGAGATTTCATCACTCCCCAGAAAGAATGGTTGTCATTAAAAATAGCAAATGTTAGAGGGGCCATGAGGAAAAAGAAGTCCTTCTCCACTGTTAGCGGGAGTGTACACTGTGATAACTGCTGTGGAAATCAGTATGGAGATTTATAAAGAACTTGGATTAGAATTCCCGTTCCACACAACTATTTCCCTTCTTCGTATTTTCTCAGAAGAATTAAAAACATCAAACCACAGCTGAATATATGCACCTATGTTTATAGCAGCACAGTCTGACATAGTTTAATCATGGAAACAACCCAAGTGCCCATCACCAGAGGGATGGATAAAAAAGATGTGGCATTTATATTCAATGGAGTATTACTCAGCCATAAAGAAGGATAAACTTGGGACTTTTATAGGTAAACGGATGCAATTGAGACCACACTCCTAAGTGACAAATCAGACTCAAAGGTGTAAACATCACACTGTCTCTCTGGAGACAGAAATTGAAAGAGTAAATTATGAGACATAGAACAGATATAGTGAAATGGAAAAAAATTGTCTAAAATGAAAAAGTAATTAGGATAGGGAAGACATGGTAAAGGACAGAGGGGGAAAGGCAAAAAATGTAAGTCAGTTATACTCTTAGTGTCCCTTAGTTCACTGAACAGGACGGTTAATGTTAACAGCGATCAGACGAATTTTTATGCCCATGTCCTGTATTCTGAACAACTACTTCAAGGATAACAGCAGGCAATATATCAACTACTGTTATTATGCTATCATTTTGTTATGAAATCTTGTTTTACCCTTTTTTTCTTTAAAATAAAGAAATTTAAAAAAGAAGAAGAGTACTGCTAACAAACCTGGACAGTCTGCCTAGACTGTCACCAAGAAGAACAATAAACTTCTCCGGTTTTGTATCCTTGCCTTTAGGGATATTTTTGTTAGAGTGGTGTTTTAGCCCACTGATACAGTATCAGGCTAAAAGAAGA
>NW_004524591.1:5677274-5678060 GCF_000260255.1 Octodon degus
GTGCCTGTTATCCCAGTTCTTGGGAGGCTGTAAACAGGCAGATCACTACAAGTCTGATCTAGTAGTGAGACCCTGAACACCCTGGAAATCCTCCCCTAAAATATAAAAAAGAAAAAAAATGTGAAAGGATTGGATGGCTTTCCAAAGAAAGTATACAAAGAGTCAATAAGCATATGAATAGAAGGATTTGTTGTAATAGTGTTTGTAAATAGGATATCATGTCTGCATCTTATACAGCAAATAACCACTAAGAAGAGAGTATGCAATGTGTTAATTATTGAACAACAACAACAAGCCACTACATAACCACAGTGAGCTACTACTTTACACAGATGAGCACGGTTATCATAAATAAAAAGATTAATAGAAAATAAATTTTGGCATAGACATGGAAAATTTAGAAAACTTTTGCACAGCTGGTAATATTGTAAAATAGTTCAGCCACTATGAAAAACAATATATTAGTATCTGAAAAAAACTTAAAAGAATTGCTCTGTGAACTAGTAATTTTACCTCTGTAAGTATGGAGACATTTGCTGTATTCTGAATGTATCCTCGACAAAAGCATATATGGGAAACTGACTCCCAACAACACATTGTTGGGAAATTAAGGTAAAAATGATGGGCATAGAAGCCGTGCAAACCATTCACATTTCATAGTTGTCAAGTCTGCAGGAGAGCTGGAGGTCTCATGGCGCTGGATGTGGTGAGGACACACTACAATGTTCTCAGGATTCCTCCTCCCCACTGGATGCATTTTATAGCACCATTCACTATATTCTGATC
>NW_004524591.1:5678810-5680554 GCF_000260255.1 Octodon degus
TGTGAATTCAGCAAAATAATCCAATATAGTCCAGCAGACCATAATAGCAGTGGGATATCTGCAGAACTGGCAATGTCAGAAGTTGTTTATTTGAGCCTTTTACAGCTCAGCATATTAATATGGCTTTACTTTTTATATCTCGTGTTTATACTTTCCTGCTAGATGGTTAAGACCAAGATAAAGCAAGACCAATATAACAAGAAGTGTAACTTTTGTATCTGACAGCGTTTCAGGTTAAATATTTTTAATTTTATTGACCTTAGTTCTTTACTTCTGGCTTTGGATTGAGCTCATCTTTCTCTGCCTTCCAAGCTAAACCTTTACATTACTGCTTTGAAGCCTTTTTTGTCTAACGTAAACATTGTCATGATGTGTATTTCATTCAAATCACTGTTTTATCTGTCTCAATAATGTTAATGTGCTGAATTTTCATTTTATGTTAAAAACACTTTATTTTTCTTAAAACTTTCTTTTTAATTCACTGACAATTTACAAATGTGTTAATTAGATGCCAAATGCTTTGAACTCTTTGTTTAATTTATAGTGTAATTCTTCTGTTCAAAATAGACTTCACATGATTTCAACTCTTTAACTTTTGTTTTGGAATGCAAGAAAAAAAACTGACACAAGTCCTTCCTCTGCATCCTCATGTTGATATTCACAGACCTAATTAACAGTAGAAAGAAAAGATTTGTGAAAGAAATACATCTGTAGTGCACAATCACAGGTTCTTCCCTCCATCATAAAACAATTTAACCTAGCGCTTACATTGTAGTAGTAGTTACTATATAATTAGAGATGATATACTCTGGTAGTCTGCCTCTGTTCTGTGGGAATGCCATGCCATTTCACAAAAGGAACTTGATTATCCACACATTTGGGTACACATTGTCCTAGACTCAATCTCCAATAAAAAGTAATATATTCATGAGGCAAAAGAGCACCATGAAGATAAAAAGGCACATTAGAAATCATCACAAAAATTCACAAATCACCTATCAGACAAGGGACTTCTAGGACTTAAAAACGCTTCCAAGGGGGTGGGGCATAACAGCTTGACTGGCAAGTGACTTAAGAGCCTCACTGGCAAGTACAAGGTCCCAAGTTCGATCCACTGTACCAGAAAACAAAACAAAAAAACCCACAAAAACCTCTTACAATATCTAGTAGTGAAACAAGCCACCTAATAAACACTGGACTTATGTAGACTTTTCATCAATGAATCTATATGGAAAGCAAAAGGGACCAAAATAATATCATCTTCAACCACGTTATTCATTAGAGAAACATAAAATCGCATGAAATATCATTACACATGTATTAAAATGATTAAAGCAGATAATACTAACTGTAGCATAAAAATTATACATCTTTAGTTTCGGGCAAAATAGTCGAACTACTATGAAACTTATTTGTGGTTTCTTGATCCGCTTATTCAAATTATGGAATCGTACAGCAAGAACAGATGGTTTTACCTAAATTTCTAAACAAAGTGTTCAACATAAGATAGATCAAATAGAATAAAATCTATGCTATACCTAAGATAATTTAATTGGTTAATTCACTTAAAAAGCAGTAACAGAGCATCTTCTGATTGCCAAGCCTATGTACAAGAACAGAATCATAATATTTTTAATAGTTATAATTAAAATTCTAAAACTCAGACAACTACTTAGGATTAATGACATTTCCTTGTGAAGTTATATCCATGTGAACAAAGGAAATAAATATAATCATTCCACAA
>NW_004524591.1:5680654-5692713 GCF_000260255.1 Octodon degus
AAGGTTTCCTTTTATTTACCTTCCTTTGCACATTTGGGAGTCTGACAACAAGTCGTCTGTACCAATCAACTTTGAATGCGCCAGCTCGTTGCAGCATATGAACACCAGACAGTGATACTTATGTAAACTGCACTGTGGCGGTGGCACTCCGTGACAGGAATTCCCACATCCTGCTTTCTGCGCTCTCTCTCTCTCTCTCTCTCTCTCTCTCTCTCTCTCTCAGTAAAGTCAACGAAAACCTTTTCCCTCACATGCCCTTTCTCCTTAGTTTCAGCAATACCATGTGTGTGCGATTTCCTTTGCTCCTGTGTGAGTAATTCTCCGCACGCCCATCCTCTAATACAGTCTTCCCTTAGTCTTGTCATGGGTTGGACCCTCACATTCACTGTCTACCTGGAGACCCTGTGGAATCTCAGGGCCTGAACTTCTTAAAGAGTGATACATACATATTCTAGCAATAATGATTACAGATGCTATTTCTGTAACTCATATTTTACCTAGAAAATTTACACATTTAACACAATCTTTGCAGCAAACTTATGTTTTAACTCCAATTTCAATGATGTGAGTAGTAAAGCCCAGAAACATTTAATCAGCCAAAGGCTCAATCCTAACTGGTTAGAGATGCAAAATTCACACTAGATAATCTGGCCTATAAATGTCCTTAGGGGCCTTACAAACTATCAGGCTAAAAGCTCTACTCTGGCAAGGCGCCAAGTCCACAGGAGAAAGCCTTACCCACACTTTCCCTACAGGCAATTAGCCAGCTAGACAGGTTCTGAGCATTAGAATACCTTCTGGCTGTGAAGCTGAAAGCTTTACAGAAAATGTTGTTTTACTTTAGATCATTCTTTAGTGAATGAAAAACAATTTTTTTTGTTTATACTCTTCCTTTTGCAGAGCCTTCTAACCTATCTACCACTGTGGTAATGGAGAAATATATAAAGTATCTGAGGCTAGGGCTGGCCTGATAGTTCAGGGAGCTAAAGCACCTGCTTAGGCCAAGCACAGCAGCCGGGGTGTACTGAGATGGCGATTGAGACTGGGCATAGTGGTACACACCTATAATCCCAGCTCTTGGGAGGCTGAAAACAGGAAAATCACTATGAGTCCAATCTGTGTAGTGCGACCCTGTAGATCCTCTCCTAAATACAGAAAAAAATAAAATAAATAAAAAAATAAAGTATCTGAGGCCATGCTTAAAAACTAACTTTATAACACTAGTAGAGCTTTACATATCAAAAATCAGCTAAGCTTAGAAAAAAATCTAACATACAAATGACTATGGAAATTATATTTTTAATTAGTAATTTTATAAGCTGACCTTTTCTTTTCAGATAGAGTCTTGCCATGGAGTTTAGGTTGCCCTTGAATTCACTGTGTAGCCCAAGCTGGGCTCAAAGTGGAAGCAGCTCTCCTGCCTCAGGCTCCCCAGTGATAGGCTAACAAGCATGTACCCCACACCCAGCTGGCATCTAATATCTTATAAAATGTGCAACTTTGCTCTATTCATCTCTGTCTTTCTCCAAGAAAACCCCCACCATTCTGGATATTTTTAATTAATAAAGTCTGTGACTCTTATTTATGACTGTATTTAATGAAGGAGAATCAGGGAGATTAATGATCTGTTTAGACAATACCAAAAAAGCTAGCTATAGTACTAGAAGAACAATATATTTAAATCTGTCTTATAAACTAAGCCCGGATATTTGAGTTTTGACATCTGGCAAAAAATAGCCACATTCCTAAAATATGCTTATGCCTCATGAATTCTGGGAAATAGATCACTGCCACAAACATGTTCTTGCCCTTGAAGAGCAGTATAGTACTATATATATGTTCTAGCAGCTATCTATGTATGGGACCACCGCACATGAGGGCAAGCCACCAATTAACCAGATTCCTTATATGCTTCTTGTCACATGGAACCCACATGTCACTGTGAATTCAAAAACAGCCTTTTCCTCAGAAAATACTTAGAATAAGCTGATGAAATGCCATGATTGTTTTGTTCCACATCTCTCTTTCCTCCCCTCTCTAGTCCCAGCTACACTGCTACAAAAGTCCTCGACACACAACACTCTGGAAATGTATAGCTCATGCACGTGATTCTGGGGATGGGCGCTTTTACAGGGGCCTTACCAGGTGCAATCACCAAGCCATCCATGACTGAGCGGTCAGGTTGAGTCTACTTTTACACTGTAAACTTTCTAGTTTGAACAAGGCCAGGTGGTTGTAACTGCTGTATCTCCCCCGCCCCCTTCACTGAAATATTTTACAGGGCATACACTAAATTTTCCTTAGTTGGATGGAGCACAGAATTCCCTGGTAACATTTTGTCTTACCAGGAACAGTTCTGTTATTTGTTGCCTCAGAAGTATTCTAACAGCCTTGTTTGCATGCCTGTGTTTCTGTTCAGTAACTTTGTTTAGCACCACCACCTACACCTGTGTTCTTCTGGAGTCTTAGAGGAAAGGACAGAGAAGCAATCAATATTTCTGTATTAAAGTGGTTCATTAGGAGTACAGAGTAGTGTGAATAGCTCTTAATTTCACTGGCACATCGTAAACCATTTCTAACAAACAATCACAAAGTGGATTCTACAATGCCCATTGCTTCTCAAATGGTTAAAAGTATGTTGGCTACTGAGGAGCAACCTCTCTGGCATGGCCACATGCCAAACAGAAACTATCCAACTGGCTTTCTAGCTATGCTAGGTGCCACTGTTTGCAGTATTAACCAAACATCTTCCCCTGCCGCAATGAGCTTTTCATACCTCCAACCTCTGCAGTGCCCTTCTGTTGACTTTCTTCTATGTAGTGCTAAAGCAATTCCATTCTGTGCTTGAAAGCAACTTCTGCAAGAGAGCCTGACCAGCGGTTTCCAGCCAACTGCCACCATCAGCTTCTCCCAATCTGTTGGGCCATGGCACAAGCTGGCGTTTATCCATATGCAGTTTCCTAGCAGGTGATGTTGAGTTGATCTGCTCCAATCCTGTAATCTAATTGAGAAGCTATGAAGAATAGGAAAATGCCATTTTTCTTTGGGACATTTCCTAACAGAGGATGTCTACATGTTGGGGGCATTGACCAGAGGTATTATGCATGAGATGGATGTGCAGAGGTAGGAGACTTGTGGGGCCACACAACCAAAACCTTCCAGAACACACGGTTAGAGCTCAAAAGCCAGCAGGGCCACACGCCCACACAGAATCAAAACACATTGCTTTAAGGAATGAATACTCTGGGCCTCTCCTCCCCATAGTCTGATTTATTACTTAGAGTGGCCCTAAGGTCAGTCATGTAGCAGAATACTCTGACCTTCCCCTGTTGCCTACCTGAATTCCTGTACGCACATCTCTCCTTTGTCCTTTACCCTTGCTATCTGGTTCTTTTTGTAAAAACCACAGAAGCTTTCATTCAGGGCTTTCCTTATGAGACTCATGCTGAGGGATCTCAGTTAAGGCTGGTCCCCCTGGGGCTTCTTGGAGTTTGAACTGCACATGAACTCCAAGTCATCTCTCAACCTCTGTGCAGAGCCACAGTCATGAACTACAACACCTATGGAAGAAAATGATCAGTATAAGCAAATACAGAGTTTAAGAAGATTATACAGTGTCTCCCCCAGGTTATTCAAAAGGTTATCCAGTCTGGAATTAAGGCACAGTGTCCAAGTAGCCAGATCCATTACTGATCCAAATGTTTCTATTACCTAGGTCACTATAGGTCACTGGAAAAGGAATGGACTTACAGAAATCGCAGCTTTCTACTTCCTGGTAGATTCATTCATCCACACAATTCAGTCTCTGAGCCACTGATGCCACTGAATGCAATCGTGGCTAAGACTTCACTTCCACTTCCTTAAATGTACTATGTATACTCAGCCTCATAGCTCTCACTTTGCCTGAATGTTTTTTGCCCAACTACTTACTTCATTAATTCTTACCTTTAAATCTCATTTTTTTTAAATGTATTTGGTACAAGGTCTACAGGGTCTCACTATGTAGATCGTATTCATAGTGATTCTCCTGTATTTTAGCCTGCCAAACACTGGAGTTAACAACTGTGCACCACCACGCCCAGTCTCAGTCACTGTCTCAGTGCACCTCAGAGGCAGGGCCGGCACTGCTCGGTCTAAGCAGGCACTTTAGTCCACCCAGCTATCTGGCCAGTCCTAACTCTCACATTCTTAACCAAGTTTCCACACTCTTCTCCCCCACCTTATTAAATCAGTCTTTCCTGGTAGAGTGCAAGCTGCTGTAAGGTATTGCATCATGCTATGCCACACTGTAGATCTGACAGAACATGCAATATGCAGGTAATAATTATTGAATACTTCTCTTGTTCCTTCCTCCTGTATCGACTTTTACCTCAAGTCCAAGAAGTAACTTTTCAAATTTTCTCATATGTTTCTTTGCATTCAGTTATGGTCACCAACCATTCTACAATTATGTGATGTAAGAAAGGAAAGACCTTGCATAAGGAAAGGGACAAAGCCACGTAAACACAGGAACACTGTCTCCCTCTTCTTTGTGTGCAGTGGCTCAGCAGAGGACACGTGTGTGCTGCCAATTAGCATTTCACTTTGATAATACTAAACTCTTCTTCCAACTTGACTCTCTATAGATGTCATTGACTGGATTTTTTTTTTTTAAAGCCAGTTACTGTGAAAAGGCATGATTTTTACTGTGGAAAATTTAACTTAATTGTGAAATAAAGTGAATAGACAAAGAATACTGAATGATGTAATAAAAAGTTAATTCTGGAATATTTCTTTGTATAGAATCCATTATTAATATGAATTATATTACAATGGACATATATGATTAATATGTGCTACATTGAAAGATTTATACATTATTAATATGAATTATATTAGAATAGACTTACATTCTTTGCAGGTAAACCATTACAAATGTTTATTCTCTCAGAATAGACTAATGGAGAATAGGAAAATATTGAACAGTCATTAATATTTCCACACGCAGCATCAATGTTTCAGTTTAATTAAACCTGCATAAATAACTCAAAATGGTATGTCATTAACAGTGAGATAAAGTACACACACATCAGTAAAGCACTGACGTAAGTGCTGGCGCTGCTATTCGCATGGAAATGAGAACACTTTTATTATCAACACAAGAGAGTTCTCACTTCCTTCAGTCTGAAATAGCCATTGGAAATTCTAAAAAGAAACTCAAAAGCTACACAAATAAATTCTTTCTTTGGACTTCAGTCAGCCTGAAGGTTAAGGTTAACAAGTACAATCACTCCAAGGAGGAGAAAAAAAAATAAATGTATATACTAGGTGGCTTTATTTACACAACTGTTAATGAAAGCGAAGTTTCTCAACCAATGAGGTGATGATAACTACTCAAGCGGTTGCAATTAGATTTGCCTGACAGTTCCTGGCAAAGCGATGGCCCCTCGGGGGGTTCTCAAATAAAATCACAACCCCACACAGTTAAAAAGCTACAGTCCCTGTCAGTCTCTACCAGGCCATTTTAGGCATGCAGGATATAAGAAATGGAAAGCCGACTCCCAGAAATACAGCTTTCTGTTGTCCTCAGCTGGCAGACTCCCATCATCACGTCTCTCTTACATGAATAACAGAAGATCATGAAAATTACACCTCATTGTTACTCTAATATCCTCCCTATCTTATAAAAGGAAAAGCAGAATTCAAATGGAGAAAATTGTACAGAGAAGGCTAAAGATTACACATACTACATTAGTAATCAGGAAATTAAATAAAGACATGAAATCATACAAGGTAGAAAAATTCAGTCTATCCCGTTGAAAGAACTAAAACTAACGGAAATATGGAACAAGCTCCATATGTACATGTATCTAAGCCTACAGTTTGTCTAGAACCATTTTATAATTTAAACATTGCTAATAATAATCTAAAGTTGAGTATCAGGAAAGTGAATTATCATTCTATTACTTAAATAGAATATTTCCAATAAATTGATAAAATGCTTATTTTGTTCTACCTTTTTACAATATATGAAGCATTTATAGGTCAGTATACTTACTCAGATGATGAAATGTAAAAGGCTTAAGGATAAAACACTAAGATTTTAATTTTTTTAATGTAGTTAGTGCAGGGTCTACAGGGTCTCACTAAACAGATCAGACTCCTAGTGATCCTCCTGTTCTCAACCTCCCAAGTGCTGGGATTACAGGCACACGTCACCATGCCCAGTCTCAGTCACCTCTAAGCATGCCCTGGGGCAGGGCCGGCACACCAGGAATCGAACCTGGTCCCTGCGTCTACCTAAGTAGGTGCTTTAATCTGCTGAGCTACCTGGCCGGCCCTAAGACTTTAAATTTCAACAAAGAAAAATGAATCTTACATGGTAATGTCCATGTAATTCACAGTGTGAGTGAGTAGCCCAAGAATAATAAAAACCGAGTCCTATACCTTCCTACCATTTTATTAGTGCCTCTCTCAAGAACTGTACTGGGAAACAGGATTATCACACATGACTCAATCACCTAGAACTAGGCTATTGCCAACAACAGTCATTCTGCCTATTAAATAATGAAAAACTCTCCTTAGATCCAGAAAATACAAGAAGCAGTGGATGGGGGGGGTGTGATGGTGACAACACCAGAAGTAAACCATAAGTAAATAATTCAGAGATATTAAACTATAAGTAAATAGTTCAGACCTTCATGATATACATTATAATAAATTGGGTTTTAAGAAGCTATGAATATCTCTGTGACCAACAGAATTTCAAATTTGTCCGTCTATAAAAAGGAGAATTATTACAATGATTAAATAAATTAAAATAGACTATTATAAACAAATAAAATATGAGGGAAACAAATCAAATATCATAAATCTGTCATAAAGCAGGGTACGACTGTGTTTGTTGACCCTTGGAATAGATCCTCCGTCTTATCCCTTGCAAGCCCTCTGCTTGCCCATGGTGCCAGTTTCCTCTGCAAAAGCAGGAAGTAAACATGCTTAACCAGCCAATAATCAAGCTCTGACAAATAATGGGACCCCATGTCATTAGATAACTTTTCCAGAATGTTAGATTTTTACCTCTTTATGCATATTTTAAAATCTTTCACTATTACACATCAAGCAGCATCTATACGGCACCTAATTCACAGTGTGAGCAGCCCAAGAATAATCAAAACCAAGTCCTCTACCTCATTGCAAAAACTTAAAATAGTTCTCCTACCTTTTATGTAACAAAGAATTGACCACTCAGTCCACTATGACTATAAAACATTTTCATATTAAAATTTATATGTGAAATACAAACATTTCATTTCCTGTTATACCAACTGCTTCTCTTTTATACAAGTTTTAGTAAATGTATGTGTATTTTGATTTTGACCTTCAAAACTCTTTGAGGTCATTAATTGGATCTACAAGTATTTGCTAAACAAAGTTGTTCCAAACTTCTATGGATCTTAAATGTCCCCACAGGAGCACATGCTAGACACTTGTCACCAGCCCAAGGGTAGTGGTGGAGCCCACAGGCAGTGAGGCCGGATGGGAGAAATGCAGGTCATCAGGACATGCTCTGGAAGGAACATCGGGAGCCCAGTCCCTCCCCATGTCCCCTGCTTCCCCATTGCCATGAGGGGAGCAGGGCGTCACCACACACTTTCAGCCTTGACAATCTGCTTTGTCACAGGTTTAAAGTCAGCAGAGCCAACCAACGATGGCACAAAATCAAGCCACCACGAATTTTTCCTCTTTTTCAGTTGACAATCTCAGGTACTTTTTCATAGAGACTGAAAGCTAACACAATAATGAGTGTTTTCTTTTTAAAATAAGTGCTTTGTATCAGTGGTTCTGCACATTGTCCCCTAGGTAAAAAACCTAGGCGATCCAAGTATTCCTATTAGATACACTTGGTCACTGTTGTCGCTTCCACAAAACCTTCTGATTGTTGTAATATAAATAAATGTTCTCAAGTGGCTTATTTAAACATATAACAAAAGGTGTTATGGATAGTGCCATACTTTTCTTCGTTTCTTAACATGCTTTCTTTATGTCCTTCCTAAAAGTGACAAAGTAACTGCTCCCTCCCTCCATATACTCTTACTTTGACAATTAGAAGGGATTCCTCTCCAATTCCTCAACCACTATGGCACAGTATAATAACAAATCACTGGGAAATTTCCCTTCTGTAATCAAACAAGACAGAATGGGCAGAGAGCACAGTAAGGAGGTTGAGGCCAAAGCTGGACCCCCAGATAGGACAGTGTGGATATCAGGAAGCTACAGAAATAGATGTCCTCCTCCCAGGGGCGGAACAGTGTGCACATGACATGAAAACTTGGTGACCTGACATGAAAAGTGACATGGCAGACACTACAGTGACTATTTCTAGTCTCGTAACTACCTTTAGTGTGTTTGTGAAAGACCAATCATGCTATAAAATGGAAAAAAGGAAAGAAACTATGTAATAGTTTGAAGGGAAAAACTAGATTAATACTACTTGCAGCCTACTTGATCATTTAGAAACCCTTGAAACTAATTAAAAAGTGAAGCAAGACATCCAATTAAAAGACTGATTTATAAGAATGGTACGCCTCTAATTTAGCAATAAATAGGATTCAACAACAAGAAATCTTCATAATAGTAAGAGAAACTATTAGATACGTTGAAATTAATTTGAAAAAGTACTCATGGATCCTTACAGGAAAAAGGTCAGAACCTTTTAAATGGCATAAAAATGACCAAGAGATAGTCCATTTTACCGCATGGAAGGAGTTATTAGTGTTGATAGCCATGC
Organism: Octodon degus; assembly: GCF_000260255.1. Classification (NCBI taxonomy): domain Eukaryota; kingdom Metazoa; phylum Chordata; class Mammalia; order Rodentia; family Octodontidae; genus Octodon; species Octodon degus. The sequence continues at coordinate 5,689,425 of NW_004524591.1, forward strand.
TCTTCAAGTTAACTGTGCATTCAATGCAGTCCCAATAAAAATCGCTGCTGTCTTGAAGCACACTAATGAGTAGATGGCATTGAAACAATCAACTCACTATGCTGAAAACAATTCAGTTTTTATCTAAAACAATGGATTTCTGAGGCACTGATGTTTGTAAATGTGGAAGGTAAACTAAGGAGTTACTAGAGTACAACACACAGAAATGTTGTTGTCTGTGAGGAAGGATTTCTTTTTAAAAATTCACAAACTAAGCCAGATGAAAAAGGTCACATAGTACAGGAATTCATTCACAAGTCACACTGAAAAACATGCTTCTAAATTAGGCAAATGAAAAGTGACACTCTGACAGAGTCATCCTGATATAACTCAGAAAACTGAGGGATATAATAGCCTCAAGTATAAAGGAAAACGTGAGGATCCAGATTAATATTTCACTACATGAAAATGAGGTCAACAAAACTTTCTGGAAAGGGCTGGACAGCATTTGAGGCTTTAGAGACTGTATGGCTTCCTCCCATATTCAGTTTTTTTTTTTTTTTCAGCATGAAAAGCAATAGCCAACATAAATAAATGAAGGGCTGTGTTCCAATGAAACTTTAGTTATAAAAATGAGCCAAGAAAAATAATTGACCTGTGTTGTAGTTTGCTAACCTTGCTTCAAAAACCTACAAATTTAGGGTCAATCACAAGTCAAAACAAATCTTATACATATGCACAAGAAAAAAATTTATTAAACAATGAAGACAGAAACAGGTTTAAAAGTTTCAGAATGAGAAGATAAAACTGCTCTCAGTTTGAGTCATTTTTCAAAACAGAAGTACTCAACAAACATGAAATACCCGTGATAATTTCACTTTTTTAAAATGTACAGTATGTATTTTATATTGAATTCTTTAAGGAATAATCAATGGATTTTAAATTATTTAGAAAAAAATCTTTAGGATAGTGTTTTTCAAAAAAGGTTTCAAAGTAACCCCTAGAATATTCAGCAAAATGTTCACATTAACTAAATAATTTATAATGTGCCTCGAAACTTTTATGTGTGTGGGGGGGGGCACAACTGAACATCTCTACATAGTCAGTAAACATTTCCACATATTTTGAAACAAATTAGGAGATACATCTGAGGCCTCCAACAGAGAGTAGGAGGAAATTTTTGTTGCATTTTTTCCAAGTAACATCTGGAAGCTTTTCAGTTATATGCCATGTGGGCTGATAGAAATGTACTCCATGTTTATGCACTCCATGGAAGCCAGTGAAAATGGTTCTCAGAGGCAACAGCTTAACGTTAAAGTTAGTGAATTTGTGAATATACATGAAGCTTAAAAACTAGAACAGTTTGCAAACTTACTGCATAGAAGTCTTTAATGGAACAGTTTTGAACAAAGTACACTATTCTACTTGTTTTAACCCAGAAGAAAATATTAAAACTAGAGTAAAAGTCATCTGTAAAATACAATTTCTTGGCTAGGGCGATACCTCAGAAGTCTAAGCACCTGCCTGGCAAGCAAAGGTCCTGAGTTCAATCCCCAGTACCACAATAAATAAATAAAATATACAAAACAAGATTTGCTGGGGCCGGGGAGATAGCTCAATAGAATAAGTTCTTGCCTGGCAAGTGCAAGGTCCTGAGTTTGATCCCTGGTACCACCAAAAATAAATAAATAAATAAACAATTTATTTTGATTCCAGTCTTAATTATAATGTTTCATATACCTTGTTTCTTTTTGGAAATGAGCTTCTAAAAGAATGAGCATCTCTTGCAAGTTCACATATTAGCCTACCTCCCTCTTCTTCCCTAGTGAAAAGAAATGGCAGATACAAACATCACACTCTTCTCATTGATTCATTGATTCATTCATTCACTCATTCATATTTATTTATTGGAGACAGGAGCTGGTTATGCAGTTCAGAGTGGCCTTGGACTTACTATACAGGTCACGCTGACCTCAAACTCATGGCAATCTTCCTGCCTCAGCCCCCAAAGATCAAATGTATGTGCCACTACACTCAGCACACTTCCCATTAGTTATGGGAATAATGGAAACCTAAATTATTCATTATTTCATTTTAAAGAAATGCAACAAGAAGAGGAAAAAGGTGCAAACTGCGTGGACCCTGATGGTATTATGCTTTGCATTCAGTCATCTGACTCTATAACATTAAGTCCTGCCTATAAAAGCAGGACTATAAGAGGAGAAATTTACTCTGCTGATAGGCAAGAAAAATACAATCAGTATAGTAATTCTTACACAGAAGATGCAGAATGCTGGCTTAGTGCAAGGAAAAACTGACTTCCCTATATACAAGGATGCCAACTAAAGCAGCATTATATCTTAAATATAAAATCTGGTAGAAACCAGTATTTCTATTTAATGTTCTATCATTAAATGTTCTATCATTTTTCATAATGTTGTAAATATAAGCCTACCAGCAGAAGCTCACCAATTTTCTTCTCAAAAGTAAATTTTATAAAAAGTTCATATGTAGGATGAGTTGAAGGACTATATCATAACTGATTGTCTTGTGATATACAGTTTTCACTTGCATGACCATGAATTTTCTTTATTCAAAACTCTGCAACTGCAACTATTCATCATCAGACTTTAAGCAAAATAAATTCATGCATGAAGGCCCTGGAAGCCAGAGTGTACAAGAGAAACTATAGAGATAATAAAATACAAGAAAGATATATTTTTTTTAATCTGATGAAGTCCTGGTCAATTCTGAACTGTCTGTGTCAAACTGATGGACGTCAGTACTTCAAGGAATTGAAAAACAACAGTCTTATGGATCATTTCCCAAGTTTCAAACTTGCCCCTCTAGGACATATGTCAGTAGACTAGATAATATTGCAAAGGCATAGAAAATTAAAGTGACTGCAAGCCCACAAGACTCCATGGCCTACAACAAAGTCATTGTGATCTGAAAAGACTTGGGCCAGTTACATGTCCAGCTAAAACATTAATATTGTTGGCAGGATTTTAACAGGATTCAGCATTTTATAATACTCTGAATGTAAAGGATAAATATTAAAAACAACATAACAAAGGGCCACATAAATCTCAATTTTCAAGAGAAGAGATAATCAGACAGAATCCTGACTTCAGTCAAATGGTAGAATTACCAAAGACTCTTAAACAAATATAACAAATCATGCTTCATGATGAACAAAAACCTTGAGATAAATACAATGATAGGTATTCACAAAACAAAAATATACATAAGATCCTGATTCAAAAATAAGTGAAAGAACTTCTTAGAGGATGAAATTAAAGAACCAAAT
>NW_004524591.1:5698322-5726064 GCF_000260255.1 Octodon degus
ATCTAGAATTAATATAATTTCTAAAAAGAAAACATTTTAAAGTTTAACTTCACAATCTAAACGATCTTTCCTTTTAAATAGGTACAAGCAGGAATTAAATAACACTGATATGTCCTTCATCATTTTCTAAAATCTGACATCTTCTTGCATAAGCCATAAAATAGAATGCCCCTTCTCATTTGGGACATTTATGAAACCTCTATAACAAATGTGATGTATCCAAACCCTGGATGTACTAAGCAAATTGCGTTTGTATATTCCTGTACACTCTCTGTACCAATACCTTCCATGAAATCAGGAAACATAAGATATTTTCAATAAAGGACAAATAGAGGAGAGGAGAAAAAATGAGAGTTTCTAAGCTGTTATACAAAATAAGAAGAAAAGATCAACTTGGCTACAACTTGTTTAAGTTTGTTGAGTATTTTTAAAGACAACTACAGTGTAGAAATCTTTCCTGGGTGCTCATGGAAAAGTGTGGCTACTGAACTTAGCAGGAGAGTATCTACACAGAAGAGTCGCTGCCTGGCAAAATAGGACATATGGCAGCACAGCGTCAGGGAAAGTGACTAAGACACAGTGTGATTTGTGTGACTCACCAGGGACGGAGTAAATATAGGCTCTTAGTGATTGCCAAACCTAAGAAGTGGGGCTGTAAGCAAAAGTTCTAAGGAGTCACAGTTAGCTCTGAAACACTTTAAAATTTAAAATAAAGTAACTGGTAGGCTCCTAAGACTAAAGAAAATATGCATGTGTACATACAAATATTTTTTATATGAAGTACCAGGAAATGCTGGAGTGGAACAGTTTACTTCTGTATCAAGAAATAAACAGCACAGGGAACTACCTGCTCGGGCCCCGCTCCTGTCTTTCTCTTGGACAGGAGCTTTCTTTCCCTCAATAAATAAATTCTGCTCATTAAAAAAAAAAGAAATAAACAGCACAAATATATTACTACTAAAAATCTTTCACCACTGAGCTAAAACCCTCTCAGAGGGCTTTGAAACGTCCTTCCTATGCAGGATTTACACATTACTTAAAAACAGAATATCAATGACTTATTGTCATATCTGACTCACTATTATATCTGTCTCAGGATCTTAAGAATTTAAACATGGAAAAGAAGGGGTCTTTATAGAACATAAAACATCCAAGCTATACCGCACTGTATTCTAATTATTGAACTTTAAAAACCTACTCTCTAAATAAATCAAAATACAGTATATTAATAGCCCTAATGGATATCATTAAAGCATCATTACAATATAATAGAATCTGTCTTCATTTATCATAGTAAACAAATTTTACAATTGGAAAAATATGTACATGTTATTTTTTTATACTTCTGGTACCAGGGATTGAACTCAGAACCTTCCACTTGCAGGAGCTCAAGCTGCTGAACTAGCTCCCCAGCACCATCTACATGTTATTGAATGAATTTAATTCTAGAGTTTTCTTGCCCTCAAAATCACCATTGACCAAGTCTCAGGTCTCAAGGTATAAACAAAATAAACATGTGGTACGAAACGTACCAAACAAAAACATATCTAACTGAATACATAACGGTGGTGTTTTTTTCATTGTTGTAATGCAAATCAACTTGTAAAAGTAGACATTTTCAGAATCGCATTCTTTTTAAATGAAAAGGAGTACTTAATTAAAAAATCATTACATAAATTATTAAGTGAATTCAAGGATTGATATCTTATATTATCTTCCCCATGTAAACAGTGCTTAAGATTGATATATTATCTTCCCCATGTAAACTTTCATACTAAGAAATAAGGGCATTACAGGTACTAACTATGGATTATTAATAAAAGAAAAAGCACTAACTATATTTTTCATTGTTTCTTAAATCAAACTGTTAACAGTAAATAATTTACAGATTTTAAAGCTTTTCCATGTGTAATCCATATACATACATATAAACAATGTAATTATAATCTAATGAGCAACAGAACTAGTGTAACTTTGATTATCATCAATATTTATTTCGCAATCTGTAAACCTAATGTTTAATTGTTATAGAGGTTGCTAAACATTTACCACTGAATAAATAAAAACATATGCAACCCATATTCTGCATTTGCTTCACAAAATCTCTTTTACCATCTGGCTGAAATACACTGTTTCAGATTCTTATATAATTGGGCCTAATTGGTGTCAGAAAAAACTAATAGAGATAACAGTACAAATATTTCAGCCTAGTAAAATTATATCACTTTTTATGCTTAAAATATTATTTGTAATGTTAATGAGATAAAAATGTTTCTTTGATATTTGGGGAGATGTGGACAGAGCTGCTGGTTAACAACCTACAAAAAAATTCCTTGTTTAAATTTTTTGTCTCCTGCAATCCCAACACTCAGAGGATAGCTGTCATTTTGAGATTAATACCTGGATTAAAAAGACATCTTAAGGCCCACCTGAACTGCATAGGAAGATCCTGTCTCAAAAAGGTTAAATAAAAAAATTATATCACAATATAGACTGGCATGAGAGATTGTAAACATATTTACAATGGTAGTAACTAAGTCAATGGGGAGCAAAACTTCTCTCTAATCAAGAAAGAAATAGCACTATTTTATAAATTATGCAAAGAAAAACCCCAGTATTCACTCGATCAAATAACATGAGAACCTTGGAACCAAGCAGGACTGAAGTGAATAACTATGTCAATCTTTTCATTTTAACAAGAGGAAGGTGGTGCCCAAGGAATTCCATTTCTTTTCTCATTGCCAAGTTACTTATTAGTAAGGCATCAGCCTGGCTCCCTGATTCTTACTTTGGTGCCCTAATCATCCACAGCAAGTTTTAATTCGTTGATTCAAATTCATCAAAAATTTGTGACTCGGGCCAAATATGCTTCTAGCTCTTCTGGGTTTCTTCTGGCTACTCTGCAACCCTCCACTTTCAGCACACTGTCCTCAACTTCAAGTTAAAAGAAAATCATGACAAGCAAAGCCTGACAGCCCATCTCCAGCCATAGCAAGCGCACACCTCTAGGCTGTGCCAATGACCCTGCGTTGGTGCAGTAATGTAATCAGCCTTCAGATTAAGCCACGTTCTGTATATGTTCGAGGAAAATCATCTGTAAAGACTTCTGCCTCTCAAGTGACAGAAAATCATAAATCACAATGGCTTACTTAATAAAAGAATATTTTACCCCATTCTCTAAGTTCTTTATGCTGAGAGCACCAGCTTTTCATCAAGGACTCCTTCCCTTATAAACATATTCTCTATCATTTTATAAAACTTTAGTTGCTGTATAATATCTATATGAATTTATGAAGTATAATGTGACATTTAAATATATGTATGCATGGTACAATAACTGAATCAGGGTAATTATACTCATCAATTTAAGATTTCTTTGTAATGAAACACCCCAAAATTCTCTTTTCTAATTTGAAACATATACTATCAGTAATAATAGTCACCATGCTATATAAATAAAATGCTACAAAGTGTTCCTCCTCTGTGCCTTTGTACCCACTGACCCCATGTCTCCATATCTACCCACCCTCACCCCTCTGGTAACTTATTCTCTGTACTTTTATGAGATCAACTTTTGTAGCGTTCACACATGAGTGAAATTACGCATCTGTGTCTGGCTTATTTCATTCCATATAATGTCTTCCAGGTCCATTTAATTATGACAAGTGACCAGTTTTGTTCATTTCTATGGAAGGATAGTACTCTGATGTATACATATACTAATAGATGCACAGTTCCCTTATTAATTCATCCATTGATGTATAGTTGCATCTGTATCTGGGCGATTTTGAAGAGATTTTGAAATAAACATGGGAGGGCAAGTATCACTTTGGCATACTGACTTCACTTTCTGGCCATATACATCCATATGGTGTTTCTGTTTATAATTATTTAGGAAATGCCATAATATTTTCCATAGTGGCTCCATTCATTTATATTCCCACCTATAGTAAGCAAGGGTTTCTTTTTCCACATCCTGGCTAGCACTTAATCTCTTCCTTTTTGTACTAGCCACGCTTATGGAGAGTGATATTAGCTCACTGTGTTTTTAATTTGTATTTTTCTAATGATTAATGCTACTGGGTGTTTTTTCAGCATAGCCATTGGCCATTTGTACTTCCATCATTCTGATCTGGTGCCAGCAGTGCAAGCTCACTTGGAGATTAGCTTTCATGTGTATGTACATGAAATAGAGGTATCTCTCTCCCAACCAGGAGAAAATGATGTTTCATAGTCTTCTTGGAAGAGGAGAAATTTCTTTCAGATACCTACAGAAAATGTCTTTTCTCAGCCAAATGGCCAAAGCTCAGTCATGATTCAAAACAACCATTAGCAAAAATATGAGAATACTTGTAGACCAACCAACTCATCCCTGGGACAAAGGTGGGTTGACATTTCCCAGGCACGTGATTTAATGCAGGAAAGATACATATTGACCAAAAGTTTGTTTCTTTTAGCAAAGAAGAAGGGGATAACAGGTGCTCAGCAGGCAGCCTGTGGAGGACCACCTGAGCAGCTCTCCTTGAAATAAGACCAATCATCTCCACTTTGGCTGAGCCTGACGGTATTTCCTGATATTAATATGTACAGAGCTGGCTAGGACTTTTCTTTTGGGTCAAGACAGGATGAAGAGCTAGTACTCCACACTGTTGGTTGGGATCGAGCCTCAAGATGGAGGCTATGATTTCCTGGAGTTTAAAAGACTACATCAGAGCTTAAGCACTAGACCCCCGAAACATTAGATACTATCTCGATAGCATAATGCAAATTAATTTCTCTGTATATCCTTCTCTCTGCATGTGGAAGAGGTAAATGCAGGCCACCTACCTAGTCCAGCTCACAGTACTTGCCTACTTCCCACAATTCTCAGTCATTCTACCTCAAGTCACTTCTCCTCCACTGAATAAAACCTGGGTGTGGCCCTGGGTCAGTCTCTTTGTTGTGAAAAGCCATCTTTGTGGCTGGAATTTAGGGCTCCTTGGCTCCCCATAATTATAAATATGTTTTAGTGTCTTTATTTTTACAATGGGTTGTACTGGGAGTGGTAGAATGGAATTACCTTGGTGGGGTTCCAATAACATATTTTTGGTGTTACAAATATAGACTTCTTGGACTAAGCCGAGAACCAGAAAGGGACTCCTCAGCAGCCAGCCATGTTAATTATAGTTTTAGCTATAAAATTTCTATACACATCTCTATTATCATTTATATATTTCCAAAATCACCCAGCCCTACTTTCATGTTTCTATTCCTTTCAGAACAGAGAAAAGGACCAAGTCTCATCAGGTCCCTGAATCAGTAGAATTTCCAAATAGCCATTTAATCAACTGCTTGGTGAGCTATAAATGATGAAGTATATATACTCCTTCATATTCCATACCAGTCAACAGTAAATAAAGAAAACAAAATAGCATGAAAAAGTGCCAGAAAAGGAATGAATACAAAACAATCCAAAGATACACAGTTCCAAGCTGAGTCCAAAGCTCTAATTCCTAAATTAGAAAAGAGTTCTAGATTTGCAACAGAAATCAATTCCTTGATCGCCCAAGTTTCCGCTTTTCAAAAGGCTTCTCCACATCGATTTTCATCCATGCCATAACAGAGTAAAATGCTGTTAACCAGTTTTCTATCACCATGATAAAGTATGTCAGAAAATCAACTTTAAAGAAAGGGTTTTTTTGACTCAGAGTTACAGAGGTTCCCGTACATGGCCACTTGATCGACCCTGTGTCTTTCAACTCACAAGCCTCTGTGGGGCAGTAAGTAAGACCCAAGCCCTAACATGCACTGTGGAGAATGCTTTCTCACCAAGCCCCTTTAGGTCATTTTCTCAGAGAGATGGGGAGCCTAGAGACTTGCTTATGGAGTTCACATGTATAGGCTGTTAGGATGATTAGCAATGCTTTTGATACAGATTTATCACAAAGACCTAGGAGGCCTCCAGAGTATCTATATATAATTAAATCCAGTAGCTTTTAAAAGCAACCAGTTAGGGCCAGGTATATACCTGAGTAGCACAGTGCCTGTCTAGCAATACAAGGTCCTGAGTTCAAATCCCCATACCAAAAAAAAAAAATCAAAACAGAAAAAGGTGATTTTTCAGACATACTTGAAGTGTCTGGACACTACAGAGCTTCCCAATGAGTTCTGTAACTGTCTGTCATATAGTCCTTGGTTTAGTGGCCTTTCTCCTGAAATAATTGAAAAACAATATCAAACAGAATTTCACACATTAATTATATCTCTATCCTTTTGATGGTACACTGGATACTTAATGCAAGGTGCTTATGAGAAGCAAGAGCAATTAGATCCATCGTCTCCAAATTAACTTCTGCTAAATATCCAACTTCATGGGCACAGCTAACAATATCTTAAGGCACAAAAATTCAACTTCCACAACCAAGACATGTTCAAATTATCACTCTTTCAATTTAAATTTTATTCCTCAGGAAGGAGGGAGTTGTTGTGGTAAAAGTTTATTTTTTCTCTCAATTTTCAAAGGAACTAAACTTCAGCCTAAGTTTGTTTGTATGCTATACACTGCAAACACAATCAACACAGACCAGTGTTGACTTCTCTCATCAATTCCTCAAAAGTTCATCAGTACATGGCCAGCATCCAAAAGCACAGGATGTCGTTTTCCAGTGCTACTGAGAAAAATAACAAGGGTCATAACAATGGTCATGTTCATCCCAACCTAAAATAGAGAGCCTTCTCTCCTCTATTTCCTCCTCCCTTGACTCATGCATGCACATCCCAATACTTCATGCTAGCGGCACTCACTACATAGAATAAATGCTACCCCAGAAAAGAGTATATTGGCCTGGACTGAAAAAAATGTTTTTTATTCCAATATTATACAGAAATTTTGGTTCACATAAGAAAAGTCAGATAAATACAGTCTAGAGATAACTCATCTGTGGCAGAAGTATGGCACCAAAGTCCAATATCTTCTGCTTAGTCATCTTTAATGTAGTTCCAAACTTGGTTCTAATTTGGATCCAAAATGCTAGCAAGATGACCATGAGATTTTTAGACATCACAAGTACAGGAAGCAAGACATGAAACAGTACATGGTCTCAGTCATGTTTTCTTATGATAAAGAAAAGCTTTTCATAAGCCTTCAGCACAATTCCCTTTATCTCCTATTGACTAAGGTAATGTTAGCTTCTATTGCTAAGGTAATGACTGGTATGAGAAAAGTGTAAGAGTGTCTGGCCCGGGCAAAGAATGAGGATAGAGCTGAGGTTATGAGCAAACAACCATGATCACAACAATGGATTTGTTCATTTCTCTAATAATTTTAAATGTAGTGAACAAAGAGAGAATGATTTTGTGGTAAAGGTCCTTAAATGATAAGGGTTCCCATTAGTAAACACGATACTTTTGCTGTTTTCTTCTCTGCAGGATATTCCAAACTTTCCTAAAAAGTGTAAGTGAGGGTGAAATAGCAATTATGTTGATTGTTCGCTACCACCTATCAGGATTACATAGTCTCTTTTCTGCAGTACAAAAACCGTGACAAGTCCAAGAACACATGGAACTAACAAAAAAATTCACTTTGGATTCCAGCTGCAATCGTCACTGCTGTGGCAAGCTACTTAAACTTCCCAAGGTTCAGTTCCTTAGTGTTAAATAAAGACACTAATAGTATTTCAGCTCTGACTACTATTGAAAATGTCAAGTAACATAATATGTGCAAAGCATCTACACAAAGCCTTGTGCAATGTAGAAATTAACCTCTACTTTCTTTTATTCCGAGTATAGTTTCTTCTCATGAATTTCCTCTATGCATATCAAAAGCTATCACTCCACATAAGTACTCACATTGATTAAGTATTTGAAAAAGATATTAAGGACTGTGCTAGTGGGGTGGGTATTTATTACTTCATATCCATTAATAATACTGTGGTCAAAAGCATCTTATTAAAGTCTACCTTATTTATCAAAGAAATACAACCAATATTTCAAAGCATGCAATTTTTAATAGTATACTGTATCATATCAAAGAATAAAACACTATAAAATTTCCAAACTATGTAACTTGTATATCCTATGAACATAAAAATTATGCTATTATATAACCCCCATATTCATAATAGTAATTATTAATACATAAATCCACATTTATTACATTAATACAGTTCATTATTTAAGCAAGCAACTAAGATGAGAAATACAAATATGATCTCTACATTTTACTCAATTTAGGATTTTTTTTTAATTTTTATTTATTTGAGAGAGAGAGAGAGAGAGAGAGAGAGAGAGAGAGAGAGAGTGTGTGTGGTGTGTGTGTGTGGCCAGCTCAGCCCACCAGGGGGCGGGGCTGGCTGGCATGTGGTGCTGGGGGATTGAACCGTGGTCCCTGATGCTTTGCTAAGCTTTAGACCACTGAGCCATCTCTCCAGCCCAATTTAGGATTTTTAATCTATTAACAAGCACTATTTTTTCAGTAAAATATTATAAATAGGTTGCATAAATAACATACAATAATCCAATAGCAGCCAATGCTTAAAAGATCCTACGTGGAATAGCCCATATTTTTTCACATTTATTTTGCAAAATAATTTGTCATTAACTTCAAATTTCTTGTTTTATATTTTATAGTAGTAAAAAAGCAAAACAACATTTCATAATAGTAGAACAACAATAGTTAATACAATGTATATTGTTATATTTAAAATAGTTATTCAGAATATAAGACATGGGCATAAAACCTCTCCAATATATATGAACACAAAACTTCCTGTTCTATGAAGTAAAAGACACTAATGGTATAACTAACTTGAATTTTCTCCCTTTCCTATCCTTTTCACCTGTTCTCTATCCTAGCACTTTTTTCCATTAAAAAATTCCTTTACATTTCACAACATCTATTCTACATTTTAATCTTTATTCTTTCAATGTCTGACACTAGAGAGACAATATGATGTCTACACATGTGAGTTTATTTCAATGGTCTCCAGGTGCATCTACTTACCTACAAAAGTCTCAATTTTTTCCTTTTTTATGGCTGAAGAGTATTCCACTGTATAACAATGACCTATCTTTTTTATCTATTCCTCAGTTGATGGGCATCTGGGTTGTTTCCAAGATATAGCCATGATAAAATGTGCTGCTAAAAACATAGGAGAACATATTTATCTGTGGTATTATGTTTTTATTTCTTCTAGGAAGGTACCCAGAAGGGGAATAGCTGTGTTGAAGGGAACTTTTAATTGTATTTTTTTTGAGGATTTGCCACACTGACTTCCACAGTAGCTGTATCAGTCTACACTTCCACCCATAGTGGAGAAGTGTTCCTTATCCCCTACACCTACTCCAGCATGTTCTTTGTTGACTTTCTGAAGGTAGCCGTACTTTCTGGGGTGAAGTGGAATCTCAGCATTGCTTTATTTTGCATCTCTCAAATTATCATGATGTTGTGTATCCATTCATATATTTATTTGCTGTCTGTATTCCTTCATCTGGGAAGTGAGCATTCACTTTAGATGCCCATTTTTTTTTGTATTGGTGTTTGAATTTGGGAGGATGTTCTGATCTTTTTCAATTCTTTATGTGTTTTGCATGTAAGTCCTTTGTCTGAGGGACAGTTGGCTAAAATTGTTTCCATTCTGTGGATTGTCTTTTCACTCTGTTGGTGATATCTTTTGATGTGAAAAAGCTTTTTAGTAAGCTGAGATTCCAGGTGTTGACTCTTTGAAGTTTTTCGTATTCAGTTTAGGTTTTATTTATGAACTCTCTGCCTACATCTGTCTTCAAAATTTCTACCTACTTTCTTTTCTAATACATTAGTGTTTCTCTTTTAATATGGATCTTTGATCCATTTGGACTGTAGTTTAGTACATAGTGATGGACATGGGTCTAATTTTAGTCTTCAGCATGTAACGTGGCAGTCTTTCCAGCATCTCACTTTAAAAATGTTTTTCTTTTTGATTTATTTATTTTTTTGTTTTTTTTAATATTTTTCCCATAATTTTATTGAGAAACAAATAGCAATGAGACAGTTTCAAACCAAATTGGTAGGACAATTTCAATAATTAACACATTGCATACATTCTTTCTAGTGATTAATTGCTGTACAAGATGTGGACATGATATCCTATTTACAAACACTATTAGAACAAATCTCTCTATTCATTATGAGAATGTAACTATATATCTATCCCAATCATTTTGAATACACAGACACAAAATGGACATTCATTTGTATGCCCTTTTTTTGTTAAGTTCCATTACTTGAATATTATAGGTGTGTTAACTCAGCAAAATTTTCTAAAAGAGTCCTGATGATTGTTCAAAAAGAAGGGGGTGGTGAATGAAGGCAAGAGACAGGAAAAGGAATGTTGTCAGACTGTCCTGCTTCAAGGTTGTATATGGTTAGATTTTTGGACTTATATGTAAACATAAGAAGTATATAATTCTTTATGCCTATTTTAAAAATATATTTTAATTTTTAAATGTTTTTTTCATCATATTCTGTAGAGATTTAAAGTTCAACATATCCATAATTGATGAAAAATACCTGTTCCACGTTATGCCTAAGATGTTTGATATTCAGACAGTGAGGTTAAGCTTAACAGCCTAGGTTGTATGGTTATAACAATAAGCTTGTCTTCTGGATGGTTAACAACCTAAGTTTGCAGACCAAAATTAGAGAAAAAGGAGGGCCACAAGGAAAGTCAACCTTCTGGCCCTAGCCTTCCAAGGTCAATTAAGACTCAGGACATATGAGAACTTGTACTGTAACGTCATGTAACTCGGTAGTGTCCCAAATTTTCTGATCAAGGAGATTATAGGGCCAAAGAAGAAAGTGATCAGTGATGTAGAGTGTGCCTAAGAAGAGTCACATGGAGAGAAAACATTCTCTCAGGCTTTCAAAGAGAGCACGTTGGCCAAGCAATGGCCATGACTCATCCACATTACTGACACTGACAAAGGATCTACAATCTGAGGCACAGAATCTCGGGATAAATCCTGAGGGTATCTCACTGACCTTATCAGATTCAAAAGCTACAATTCTTGTTGCATAGGTCCTGCTTTACCTTGATTTAACCATCCAGAAGAAAGGATAAAAATGAAGTATAAGAAATAAAGCCATGTTGTTACATTGAGCTGTAGGGGACTCAGGTCAACAATTTCTGACATTGCCAGTGAAGCGGAAGACGCGATACTATTTTTTATTTATTTATTTATTTATTTATTTATTTATTTATTTATTTTATTTGGTACATGGTCTTGCTACATATCTTGGACTCACAGTGATTTTCCTCTTTCAGTCTCCCTATAATACTGAAATTATAGGCATGTGCCACTATGCCCAGTGTGGTCAGAATGACATGCCCAGGGCAGGGCTGGTACAGGATGAGGCACCAGGGAACCCAGGTTCTTGCACTTGCCAGGCAGGTGCTTAGACCACTGAGCTATCTCCCCTCCCCCTAGCATCATTTATTAAAGAAGTTATCTTTCTTACAGTGTACATGTTTGGCCTCTTTGTCAAAGATAAGGTGACTGAGTGTGTTTGTAGTTGTGTCTACATCTTCTAATCTGTTCCACTGATCCTTAGGTCTGTTTTCTTGCCAGTACCATGCTGATCTTATCACAGTATCTTTATAGTATAACTTCAAGTCAGGGATTGTGATGCACCCTGCCTTGTCTTTGTTGCTCGGAATTACTTTTACTATCTTAAGTCTCTTCTACTTCCAATGTATTTCAGGATTGTCTTCTCTAGTTCTTTGAGGTTTTCTAATACTATTTTGATTGTGATTGCATTAAATCTTACAATAATTTGGGGACTATGGCATGTTCATTATTTTGTTTCTTCCTATCCGTGAGTAAAGGACATTTTTCTATTTTCTGATATCTTCCACAATTTCCTTGATCAGAGTACTGTAATTTTCAATATAGAGATCTTTTACTTACTTTGTTAGATTTATTCCTGAGTACTTCATTTTTTTGGTGCTACTGTGAAGGGTGTGATTCCCCTAATTTCTCTCAGTGAGTCTACCCTTTGTGTCAAGGGATGCTACTGATGTTTTTGAGTGTTGACTTTATACCCAGCAATGCCACTGAATTTGGTTATTAAATTTAAAAGTCTTTTGGTGGAGTTTTTGGGGTCTTCTCTGCAGAGTATTATGTTATCTTCAAATAACAATAATTTAACTTTTTCCTTTCCTATTCTTATTCCTTATATTTCTTTCTCTTGTCTAATTGCTCTGGCTAATGTTTCCAACATTTTCTTTATCTTTTACCTCCTGACAGGTATCTCATTTGAACAAAAAACAAAATGCTTGAATATTAACCAAACAATACTATGCATATAGCAATCATTATTCTAAATTTCAAAAATAAAAGATATTACTTTAAAAATCATTATTTTGTTTCTTCTCCATGGCAGAGATACCATGGGAAATATAAGGGCAAAGAATTTTTATTTTTCAGTTTATTTTTTTCTAAGGTTTGGGAGGACTAATATTTCATAATCAAAATCATATATGTTGCATATATTTTTATTATTGCTTATTTAATGTAACAAATATTTGCTATTTTCTAATAATTGTTATTAGCAGTTTTTAACAAATCTATAATCCACTACTGATGCTGTACCAGTTTATACAAACATTCCTATAAGTCAGTTAGGTGATTCTGTTACATGCAATTTTCTACCCTTTTACAACTATTTAAATGGTATAGCTAGTCAGATATAAAATGATAGTTTCTAGGTAATATAGAAGATTTTTAAATTACTATTTTATTTCTAACACTCATTCTTCCTAATCCATAGATTTTGTCTTACAATAAGCTAATTATGGCGAACAAAAGTGGTAAGAGTAGGAGAAGAAAAATGAAACTCAATGCTTTGAAACTGGCCTCTGCCAAGCTCCTCAGCCTCCAGAAATGTCACGTATGCATGCAGGAGATCAGCAAGTGTTCTCCTAAGATCAGCTGATGAGGAAGAGAACAGTAAGAACTACAGGGTGAGAAGAACTTGGAATACATATTTTATGTTTCCCGGAGGGGTTAAAAATCATCCCAAAGTACATATTGCAGGTTTCAAGTTTTATAGGAAACACCACGGATGTGGTCAAATGGAATTAAAAATGCAGACAAGAAGAGGCTGTCCCACTAATGAGGCTGTTGGTGGCAATAAAGAAGGTAGCAACTATAAAGAAAAAGGCATACTATTTAATCTAAGAATCCACTTCAAAAAACAGACTATTTCTCTTATACCGAAATAAACACACACGAGCATGATGGCACAAAAACACACCCTTTAATGTTCACTACACTATCAACAGACCGTGAAATAGTTTACAACAGCTATAACAAAATAGAGAAGTTAAATGGAAAATTCTCCGGGGTATAAAACTCCATACATATACATACATATGTAAATACAGACAGATTTGATAATGGAAATAAATGCGTCTATGCAAACACCCACTAAAATGTGAGCAGTCACTTTTTTAGGGGGGCTTATGGATTCAATGTGCTTCCCTCCCACAAATTCCAATGTTGATAACCTAACTCTAATGTACTGCAGTTCACCTAATGTCATGGTATTTAGAAATAAAGCCTTTAGGTGGTAGTTTTATAATGAGAATGACTTTCTCATGAAGGTGACTAGTACTTCTACTTTTAAGAAAAGGCCAGCAAGGTCTTTCCCACTCCGTGAGGATCTGTATCAGAATTCAGTACTGGTCAGAAATCCAGAACATGACTGCTGCCACTGAAACCATTTACGCTGGCACCTTGGCCTGGGACTTCCAGCCTCCAGAACTATGAGAGTACATGTCTATCAGTGATGAGCCACCTACTGTGCGGAAAGTTGTTGTAGTATTCCAACCTAAGAAAGACAGAGGGGGACTGAAAGATTACTGGCCAACATATATATTATTTTTCAATAAGAATGTTAAGAAGTATAGCTTACTCAAAAATGATATTGAGCTACTGAAAAAGTCTTAGTATAAAGACATGACACTTTACAGTTCATGTTTAAAATCCTGATTTCCTAAAAATAAGGGCATGATCAGAATGTGTTCTTAGCGTCCACAAACACACCCAGAAGGAAGAGCAGGACCTACAAGAACTACAGAAACAGAAGGATGCAGTGTGTTTAGCAACACTGACTTACAGAGAAAATCTGCTTAAAGCATTTCTCAGTCAGGATCTAATATTCTAATTTAATGCACAATTTTTAAATTTTCCTCACATGTATACAAAAGATGAAACTAAAGCATTGAAATGAAAGAAAATTTCTCATTCCTATTTTCAGAATTTCCATATTTTAAGAAAGCCTTTAGGATAAGCCCTTAAAAAGGACACTGCAACAGCCCATGAAAGGACCTTCTACTTTTAAATTTCATGCCATTAGAAAAAGAAAAACACATCAAATAACTTTTCATACATTACACATGAATTGACAGATAGAAAATGGCCAGGACAAGGCTTGCTTCCTTGAGTATCGCCCTCCTGCTGCCTGACTGACTGGTCATGAACATTTGTGCTGTATCTTTTCCTTTCCCTTCTGCTGCCATGCATTAAACAACCCCCAGGAGAGCACAAAATGCTGTGTCTCTAGGTAAATTCCTAGGGGATTTTTCTAAAAGTCGAATGCAATGATGTATCTGAATTAGGCCATACCAAGTGCATTCACAATGTCCTACTTGGACAAGAGATTTTATTAGCACTTCAATAATCCCTAAGAGCTCCTACAGAGCAAGCAAGAAGCAAGATGTTTTCTTGAATCCTTCTCAGGCCTAATTTCTCTTTATCAATTTAAAAATATATACCTGCTATTACATTTTTCTATTAATCACAAAATATCCAAAGAAACTCCTTCCACACACAGCAAGCATCCACGGCATGCTTAGAATAAGTACAGACATCTTGAGTCAATGTAAATGTGAATGATGTAAGAAAAGCCCTTAAGGTTCCATATCAAGGAAAGGCATGGGGACTTTGTAGCGATGCGCACCATTTTAGGAGAGATGCGATGGACGTGAATTATGGGAACTTCTCGAGAAAGGAAGAGTTGCTGAAGATACATGGACTTGATGAGAGGAAGACAAGAAAATTGATAGAACATAAAGCAGGAACCACAGGAGAGCCTGGAGACTTGCATGGGTGAGATAAATAACTGCACTGAATATGAGTAAGGAGCCGTTAAAGACTGGCAACTGCTAATACCTCAGATGAGCCTTTCGGGCTGCAACATGATCTAGCTGGCTGCCTCACGTGAGGAAGGAAGTGAACCAGTGCCAGCAGGATAGGCATGCATTTGGATGAAATCACTGTTTGAATTCCCAAGTACTCTACTGTGTGCTATTTTATAGCAAAGATAACCAGGACACACTTATAGTGGGAGAGAAAGAGATCACAAGGTGACAACACACCGTTCTAGATCAACACCAGTGTGTAGTTCATATTAATCATAGTCATGTGGCTGCAAAACCAAAATCATAGTTAAAAATGATTGAAATAGTTACATTGTTTTTTGAAAAAAACATAAACTTATTTCAAGCCATGCATCCTATGGCATAATAGTTGTTGATAAGAAAGGGTTATTTTCCACCTGGCCTGTTACTCTATTCTATGTCTCCCTCTGCTGGCAGCGCAAATAAAAAATTAAAAATTAAAATATCATGAGATTTTTTTGTATTTCTAACCTGACAAATGGCAATAATTACTGAAAGAATCATTGTAAGTTCAACATCTGATGACACAGAGACCTAAAATCAATGCAGGAGCACAGCAGGCTTTCAGCGAATATTCACCCATTTATCCAAGTTGTCAAAAACATTGTAATTTCTATTTTGCCATACTGAATTTTATACATATTTATCTCAAGAGAAGTGTCTCCTTTACAATGATAATTTGAAAGCTAACATTGTTATTCTGCCATTTTCCAAATTCAAATGCATTTCATAAACAAGAACTAATGCACATTAGATCTTTTATAGATCTCTTTGTAAGTTCCTTCACAACTTTCACAATATGAAGGAACATAATTATAACTTTTCTAGTCATAATGTTAAAAAAATAAATAATAAATAATAAAGACAGGGAAAGGTAAAAGGTACAGCAACTTTAAATACACATTGAAATGACATTCAAGAAAATGCTTAGTATGTTCCAATATTATTTCACATTTCCTGAGGTCCAAGTGGGTCTACTCAAAAACATCCTCTGTAGAGTTAAACACTTCCAATTTTTCTCTCTCTCACTGATGTAGGCGATCAGGACTAGAATATGCCTAAGCAAGAGTTTGGCTAGGATTATCTCACTATTAACCAGTATACTAGCAAGGTAAGCACCCTGTGACATTGGAAGAAAACCCACACATGTATAGAACCAACATTTTGTTGTGGACTGACCTCATTTAATACTTACAGAGATAAGAAAGACACAAGAAAAATGTAAAGCATACGTGGATGTCTACTCAGACAAAAATATTGTCTGGAAAATTCTGGCCACATATTTACCATCTGGCAAGTGGAAAACATTTGCAAATGAGCACTTAGATATTTGAGAAAGAGCCACCACATATCCATATGCATGGAAAATCTAAATCACCA
The DNA here is from genome assembly GCF_000260255.1 of Octodon degus. Classification (NCBI taxonomy): domain Eukaryota; kingdom Metazoa; phylum Chordata; class Mammalia; order Rodentia; family Octodontidae; genus Octodon; species Octodon degus. The sequence continues at coordinate 5,714,900 of NW_004524591.1, forward strand.
ACAAAGCCAAAGGCACATATCCTGCCAAAAAATAAATACTCATCCTAATTCCAGTACCACACAGGTTGAGTTAAACAACTCTTAAAGTTTCATGTTGGTATTCTTCCTGGCAGCAACATCAAAAATCAAAATATAACATAATATAGAACAATTTATCAATGATGTATATTTGATAATTCTGAAGAAATGAAACAAAGAACAATTACTACACAGAAAGGCTTTTCTGAATGGCAAAAAAAAAAAAAAAAAACCACAGGAAATAGTTGAAAAGAACATGTGAAGGATTTCAAGTGAAATATTTTACAAAGATTTAGAGGTTTGGCCTGTCTAACCAGAATATAATGATTTCTATCCTTTCCTCAATTTTCTTAAACAGTATGTATCTCAATCTAAAGCCACTTAATATTAAATAACTGTACAAGAAACTTTACTAATGAAAAATTCAATATTCAACATCAAAATCTTTATGTAATACTGCTTTGGTTCACCCTAATTTAGCAGGATCAAATTAAAAAGCTCAAACATAGAAGGGTATATTTTCAAACATAAGACTACAATGAAAGTTCATCCAAACATACAAACGTCAAACCAGTTCCAGACACGCAAACCAGATGTCTATGCAAGCACGCGCAGACACCTCCAACAGTGTCTGCTATCACTGCTCCCCAGGTTTCATTTGAAGCTGCCCAAGCAAAGCTATTTTGAGTTGTTAACCTGTAATAGAAGATACTCCAACTTGGAAGCACTGTTTTATATAATGCAAGGAAAGAAGGAGGGGGAGGAGGAGGTAGAGGAGGAGGACAAGAAGGAGGAGGAGGAGGAGGAGAGGGAGGAGGAGGGGGCGGAGAAGGAGGAGGAGGAGAAGGAGAGAAAGAAGAAGGAGAAGGAGGAGGAGGAGGAGGAGGAGGAAGAGGAGGAGGAGAAGAAGGAGGAGGAGGAGAAGGAGGAGAAGAGGGAGGAGGAGGAGGGGGCGGAGAAGGAGGAGGAGGAGAAGGAGGAGGAGGAGAAGGAGGAGGAGAAGCAGAAGGAGAAGCAGAAGGAAAAGGAGGAGAAGCAGAAGGAAAAGGAGGAGAAGCAGAAGGAGAAGCAGAAGAAGCAGTAGAATCATCATCATCATCATCATCAGCAGCAGCAGCAGCAGCAGAAGCAGAAGCAGAAACAACCCCTGAAATTCAAGGCCATTTTGGGCAATAAGAACAAAGAATTAAGTACACCACAGCGTGGATCTCTGTGCTACAAAATGAATCATACAACTATAATTGACAGTAAGTATTCCTCAATAGATTTATTCCACTTGGCTTCCATTAGCTAACTGGCAATGAAAGAGAATCTTGCAAAATAAAACACAGGTTCTTTCATGTTATTTTTCCACTTGAACTTTCAATGTTTTCACTCATCTTTACAAAAAGTAACATTTTAGTATAGTTTTTAGAATTAATTCCAGTCTAGCATTCTCATAATGTAGAACACAGGTTTTTTCAACATGGTAAAAAAAAAAATGAGGATTTTTACCAATCAGTCATAGGCTATAGCACCCAGTCAGACTTTCAAGTTTATTAGTTGAAAGCACATAATTAGAGTTATGAATTTAAGGATGTCTTTAAACTATCTTTACCAATTATAACATTTCCATGCACTCAAGGATAATTCAATGCATAGAAATAATTCTGAAAGCAAAGTGTATTAGAAGACTTGGGTAACTGGGTTATAGTTTATGATATGAAAACTACTCCAACAGTAAGAAGAGTAAAAACTTGGAAATTTCCTGTGCACTAGGCTTACATTTATTATTGTAGCTCTTCTACCCAGCACTGAATTTGCATAGCAGTGTGTTCAATACTTATTTGCTAAGAGAAGTATGCAGGACCACGGTTGTAGTCTTGGTGCTTCCACTAATGGAGTGTAAATCACAAGGGTCCTTCCCTTAGCTCCGTCAGCCTTCTGACTGGACACTAGCTTCTCTAACCCTCCATGCAGGAGTCTCAGTGTCCCCCATTACTCTAATCCATTTCATTCCCCTGACAATAATCACATTTCATCATCATTCAACTTACTGTATCTTTTGCATTATTTTGACTCTGTCTTCCTCCCACAGAACATAAGGTCCACACAGGTACAGACTTCCTGTGCTTTGTTCACTGGTATATTTTGGGCTTAAAATCATGCTTGGCAAAATGAGTGATTTTTAAGTGATTAATTCTTTGACAAGTCAAGGCATCTTAGTGTTTCCAACCTTTCATCTGTCAAGAAGGGATGAAGTCCCTGAAGCAAAATACAGGAAGTCTCTCCTGCTCAATTTACGGAACACTTGTAAGAAACAAATGAGTCTACCACTAGTAAATGTGATCCAATCATTGTGTGAAAACTTCTACAGTTACACATTTAACTCGTCCACATAAAATGATAAAGGTAACAAAGTAAGGTATCCCATCTCTTTTGGAAGCTTAGAACTTAACATCATTCATATCACTGACACAACTGACAGCCGTAACTATAATTGGCATATTTTATTTACAATGTATAAGCTACTGACTTTCAATTTTGAATGTTTCTTTCCTTAAAATTTCCTTCTCATTCTCCTCAGTTGTGCAAGATTTCACAAAATCATGGGTACAATGATGAATTTTAGCCAATTAGTCAATACAGTATGGTGCATTATAGACAAGGAAATGCAAAGAGCCCCAAATAGTTGCAATGTTAGGTCACTCACTAACCTCGACCTACATACAGAGATGCTTCCTACGTACGATTAACATTTCCAATCAGGTGACTTGAAGTAACACCTTCCCCTCCTTAACACTGTGTCTCATCCAATCACACGTGAAGGCCTTCAGGGTTATGGTTGAGGTGTCATAGGGGAGTTCTGCCTTGAGACTGCAACATGCAATTTTGCCTGCACTTCCAGCCTGCTGCTCTGTAGACTTCAGACACAGTAACTCTCTACTCAAGTGTTGGGCCTCCTTTCCTCTCTCCCTCTCCGCCACATCAGTTCTGTGTGTGCGGAGTAGACTGCTTGACACTTGTGCTCTGATGGAGCTTTGGTCTTGCCACAGTGCTAGTGAGACGCCTGCTCAGTGGTGTGAAGGAAACAAGAGCAGGCTAAAGATATTCTTTAAGAAAACTTATTTTTATGGAGACATAACTCAGATATGTAACACAAAATAGACATTTTAGGTGGAAAAAGTTCTATTTATTTATTTATTGCTTTCTTTTTTGCAGGGCAGGGTTTGTTTTCACTGGGGATTGAACTCAGAACCTTGCCAGGCAGGCACTTATGCTGCTGAGCTATCTCCCTGGGTGGAAAACATTTTCTGAATTTTGGCAGCTACAAAAACAGTGTATCCACCACCTCAACATACAAAATATCTCTATCACCTCTCACAACTTTTACCAATTCTGGTTTTTACATATGCTACATTAGTTTTGTCTGCTCAACAACTTCATACAAATTAAATATTTGCAATTTCCAGAAATGATTTCTATTGCTTAGCGTGTTTCTGATACTTGACTCCATTGTTGATGTGTGCAGGTGTGTGTGTGTGTGTGTGTGTGTGTGTGTGTGTGTGTCTGTGTGTGTAGTTTGTTTTTCAACTTTCATGTATTGGTCTCTATCCATCCTAAATTGTTTTCTGCATTGGTTAAAATGTAGAGATCCTAGGTCACTGTTTTCTACTAAATGCTCCCAACTATACTAAAATAATCTGTCCAAATGATTTTTCTTTCTCTATTCAGGCACTGATGAGTTTGTGATAACCAATCAATTGCACATGTGTCTCTCTTTGGACTCTATTTTGTTCAGCTACTTCTGTTTCTTTCATCAGTCCATAGTTTTAAATCTATAGCCTGACAGGTCTCTAAATCAGTTGACCTGGGCCATCCAAATTTATTATTCTTTTTAAAAGTTACAGTTACTGTATGTTCTTTATAGCTCCATAGATATTTGAGAATTAATGTGCCATTAAAAAAAATGCCAGTTGGGGCCGGGGAGATGGCTCAGTGGAATAAGCGCTTCCCTGGCAAGCGCAAGGGCCTGAGTTCAATCCCCGGTTCCACAAAAAAAAAAAAAAAAAAAAAAAAAAATGCCAGTTGATATTTTGATTGGGATTGAACTAAACTACAGCTAATTTGACGGTGAACTGCCATCCTGTAAATCCATGAACATGAGACAGTATGCACTTCCACTTATTTGGTATTCTTTAATTATTCTGCAAGCACTTTTGTTTTTAATACAGAGAGTAAAGATATTTTATTTGTTTCCGAAGTTTTTTCATATTCTCTCATGGTACTTAAAGTGATAGCTCACCTTAATGTTAATTTCCACTTACGGTTGCTAGTACATGAACATACAACTGACTGTAAAAGAGTGACCTCATATTGAAGGATACAATAATCCCCTAATATTAGTTAATTATGGGGCTTTTTCTACAAAATACTTTTTAAAGCTTCTAAAAGTAGTATTCTATAAAGAACAGTATGAAAGTACTTCTAAGGTAAGTTTGCTTCGGCAAACAATGGCTTATAATTTATGACACTCTCATGTTCTCAGGCAGTCTCTCATAAATTATGAAATTTAAATTTTAAGATAACAAGTATACCACATTTGAAATTGAGGCTCATAAAAGATTAGGAAAGAATAAACTCTCAGGTATATATGCCATAAATATAAAAGAAGTCAATCACCATATTTACATAAATATAAAAGGCATTAAATAGACTTCTCCTTCATAAATCAAACAGCACTTCTTTGGCTGAGGCCGCACAAAAACACAAAGCAGTACCCAGGGGTGTGAGCAGGGCCAGTCCGCTTGGCTCTCTGCTTTCTTTGCCTTATATGGGATCCCCTGGCTTAGTTCTCTTCAAGAATTCAAAACCCTCCTAGTTGCTCCACCCCCAAACTGCTGTTCCCTCCAACTAAACAGGCATAAATCTGGTACTTTATACCTTATGGCTGATCCAATGATTTGACTAAGACTGAAAGTTATCAACAGAAAACTTTTAGCAGGACTGGGCCACTTAAACCTTGATGCGGAATTAAACATCTATATTCCCTCACAACAGGAAATTCATGGGCCAGCAGCCAGGGGACTAGCTCGACGCAAGGTGCGCAGGGGCTCCTAGGCCACATGAGAATCCTCTGCCCGCTCCAGAAGAAGCCTACTTAGGCCACTTTGGGTGAGGGACGTGGCCTCACCCTGTACTCTCCAAGCACACCACTCTTCTCCTACACCGTGCCACAAGGCGCTTCCATTTCCAGCTCCTGCTCTGACCCTAAGCCTACGCTACCCAAGCGGCAGGCCTCGCTGAAGCACAACGCTCTGCTCCGCCTTCGAGAGTCTGAACGAACGCACACGCCCTCAGCTACTGCTTATCTCCAACTCTCACTCCTCTGGAGGCCTGATTGCTTCCGGGAAGGCCCGCAGCCTCCTAAACAGCACCACAGGCTGCTGCCCAAGCCTTCGGCTTGTACGTCTCTGGGGGACATTCAACATCTAAGCTATCACAGGCGTTAAATATAGTTTAGTTTTGTCTTCAGGAAAGACAAAAGCTGATAGAAATATTTCTCTACCTGAAGAATGCAAGTGCCACAGAAAAAGCTAACTATGGATTACTTTTGGTACCATCTTTCATGGGGTTGTGCTGAGTAAATGACTAAGGTTATTTTAACGAATCAACTGTGCTACATGGCGTAAAATACACTTTCATTCAAGGGTCAAGATAAGAACAGTACTGAAGATCAAGCTGTGCAAAAGGGCAGCCACAGTCTGGCCCACGTCCATTCTCTGAGACCTCTGCAGTAGGAAGCTGGGAAATGATACACTGGTAATGGTTCGGGCTGGGGATATAGCTCAGTGGCTTAACCACCTGCTCTGTAAGCGCAAGGTCCTGAGTTCAATCCCTGGTGCCGCAAAGAAAAAAAAAAGATAATGAATTCAAAATTTTGTTTTTCTTTCTAGTATTTTTGTTTGTCTTTGTTGTTGTTCTTATTGTCTTCTTCACTGAGTCTTTCTATACCTAAAAGCCACAACACTTGCTAAGGATGCTGTTAGAGAAATGACATCTTGGAAATGATAGGGTGAAAGATTAGAGTGGAAACTCTGCAGGTGAAGCAGCCTCTCAGGTCATTCTGACAAGTTTTTGCAACACTACAATTATTATTTTCCCACTAAGAATTTGGAGACAAATGTAAAAAAAAAAAATTAAAAAGGCATGAAAATCACTGTTTACAGTGTTCTATATAATATACAATTAAATGCCCAACCCAAGCCAAAGTAAGCCACACAGTGCTGCTTGGAAGTAAAGATAATTAAGATAAGCTGGTAATTAAAGTGGGCAGCCTGGAGAAGCACTGCGAGGGCTCCGGTGCTATCTGGGATACATCCCAAGCCAAACTTGGCAGTGAAAGATCGCCTCTTGGAGAACCAGCCTTGTAAGCAAAAGAGGTTTTCCTCTTTAACGTGGCTAAATGTTAAGCTGATTTACTCGATACTTCTTGGCTTTCTCTTTCTGACCCCACTGCAACTCATGAGCTTCACCCAGGAGCAGCTCCCAGCTCGTGCGATGCCACGGCCCGCAGTCCGCCTGCACCGGGATGGGCACAGCAAGGGGGAGCAGCCTCCGACTTCAGAAAAGGCACCAACCTCTGCAGGACTCTGCTTCCCTCTGACAGGTTCTTAGGAAGTGCAGTCATACCTGACCTCACCAATGAATCCTACTGCCTTTCTTCCCACATTCAGGGCCAGGTTGTGGATGCGACATTATAAAAAGCTTTTTTCTTTATATTACTTTTTCCTCAAGCAATCTTTTCAAGCTGTTCTCTCAAAGCCCCCTCCGCATCTGCATGGTCATGATCTCCAGGTTGGGAATTACCGATCGCTTCAGCTACACTTCTGGCTCTTCTGTCCTCCTGAAGAAGCGATGGTACAGACTGGGTAGGGGTAGAAGTATGAGTGCAGAGCAGAATGTTATTAAGTTCAAGCTCAATAAGGCAACTTAGTGGCGTAAGACCCCATCTAAAAAGGGGAAAAGAATCCAGGCATGGTAGTGCATACTTGTAATTCTGGCATCCTGGGGAGCTAAGACAGGGGAATCAAAAGTTGGAGGACAGAACTGGCAACTTAGCTGGTTAGGGAAATTCTGTCTCAAAATAAAAAAAAAAAAAAATCTAGATATAGCTCAGTGCACAGGTCCTGGGTTTAAACCTCAGTGACACAATAATTAATGAATGAATGAATGAATGAATGAATGAATGAATGAATGAATGAATGTGAACTATGGCTTTCACCCAGTTTGAAGGCACTAGGTTCAATTCCAGGACAACATATATACACATGCACATGCACACGCAGTGTATATGAAAGAAAGTGGCACAATGTTGAAAACATGCACATCATTTCCTCACACTCTGATTTTAACATATGTTCTTCCATAATAAGCTTGTGCAAAAGAAGGTGAGTTATACAATCTGGGTTAGTAAAGTTACCTTAAGTAGGACAACAGAAAGGACACTCTCACTAATGCATAGGTGTTCAGGAGAAATGCAGTACAGTTCACAATACCATGGCAGACTGAACGTCAGAGACAGAGACAGCCTCTAACCTGTGTGTCTAGAGAGAGCCGCCCCAAGCTCAGCCGTCCTGGTCTAAAATGTAATGGCCAGCAGTGGTTGTTAGAAGACAGGTCATCTTCACAGATCAAGGAGTGGACCTGCTCCCACCATGCTGAAAGTTCTGGCCACCCTAAGGCAGTCACAACTCTTACTTTTATTTCCTCTGAGTAGCAAACACAGTGAAGGCAACTGGATCACTCTTCAAATTTTACTTCAACTTCCATAGTGAAATAACTGCCCCAAACCTGACGATGTGTTTTATTTTGTTAGAAAATAATCAAACCCTGTTGATTATTCCAATGACGATTATCCTGGTTTAGTTCGACACAAGAGGCATCTTTGTTCACCTGACAACATTGCTGGGAAAAACCCTTTCCAAAAAATTATAAGCAAAACCTACCTAAATCCAGGTCAGACAAATACGATAAACATGATCAACAGAACACACCTATATCATGAATGCACCATTGTGAATCTGAAGAAGGCTCCAGGGCAAAAAGGAAAACCTAGTTATGAAACCAAATCACACAGCTGGCAAAAACAGAAGCTATTGTGAGGGCGGAACCAGCACCAAGCTGACAGGAATTTGATGGCAGCAGTCTTCACCATGTACAATGGGAAACTTAACACACACACACACACACACACACACACACACACACACACACACACACACAAAGTACTTCACTTTTCTATATGCAGAACAATTTTTTGAAGTTTACAATTCAAGAAAGAATATTTGCTTCGCAACCTTATGTCAAATAAGTAATATCCTGTTTTCTACTATGAAATTAGTAGATCTTTTCATCTGAGCTTTGTATACCATGAGAACCGCAGAACACCTAAGACATAACAAGTCTGCTCAAACCACTGCATTCAAGAGAAAACCAAATCCAGCATGACTTCGAGCAGCAGAGGGCCATGTCTCTAGGATGACACCATCCTCCTTAAAACGCTGCCTGAGAAAGCTCAAAGCTGCCAGGACAATTTGCTGTTTGTTCTAGCCAACACCCATTGATAATCTCCTGACCCTTTCTTAGGGCTTTCACTAAAAAGATCACACAATTGTAAATAATTTCTCTGTCCCTTCGAGACGTACACAGGGTGCATCAACTCTCCAGTGTCTTTCTCAAAGATCTGAAAGTCATTCCTATGAAATGCAATCACCACAAAGGACAGGGTCCCACCCCCTCAGTCCCCAGGGGAAGCCAGAATCCTAATTTCTTTAGGCAGCTTCCATTGCCATATGGAATTGGCCTAATCATATTTACACTAGCCAACCATTTATAATTTTCCAGTTGAGGGCTTCGTTTTCTCCATCTGTATTCTAGTAATCCTATCAAATGTCCAGTCGCCTCTCAGCAGAGAGGAGCGGGCACTGGCTCTTTCACCTACCGTCAGACAGTTACTGAATATAATGTTTTTACTGCTTTAACCTATGTCTGGCTTTTACCAGTAGTTACTGTACCTCTAATTTGTATCAAAATGTCCAATGTTTAATTTTTAAAAGCAAGATTAGCACTAGAACATAAAGTTTTCCTACTAACAAACATTCGAACAAAATAAATATTTAATGCCCTCAATTTTTAAAATAACTATAAGCACAAGCATGCACATGCTATTTAGTATGATTTTAAGTTTTAACTCTGGAATATGTTTCCTCTCAAAAAAGAAAATGTTAATTCTATAAAAGCAAACTAAAATCATATTTGTTACCCTTCCAACAAAATCGTCGGACATTTCCATGTAGAAGGTGTATATCTTCTAGATATGCTCAAACTGTAAATCAACTTTCTAAAAAATGGCAGTGAAGACTTTTTTACTCCTTTGATGAAATATTTTCTTACTGACTAGAGTTCCAGATTTTCTGATTTTTCATGGAGTTAGACATTTCACTCTAAGGTGTTCCAGAGCCATTACTTTGTAATATATAAACTCGGAGAAGGAGTTCCTACTACAGATATTATTGTTTTTCTACAAATAAATAAATTTGTACCACTTCCCATGAGCTTTTGGGCGAGATTAAAACTGGTTAAACTTGCCTACGCACTAAGGGACATGCTTATCATCATATTAGGGATATAAATTCATGCCATAGCATAACTAGAAACTGTTATAATATTAAGGATCTTAGAAAAACATTCTCTCTCTCTCCCTTTTTTTTTTTTTTTTTTTTTACTAGAGATTGAACTCAGGACCCTGTGCTTGCCAGGCAAGTGCTTACTCTACTGAGCTATCTCCCTGGCCCTTAGAAAAATATTCTCTTACAATAGTAATTGGGATGTGAATCTGCCTAACTCTGAGCTTCACAGAATTTTAAAGACTGGCCCTTCTGGGCTGGGACCTCAGAGGTAGAGCTCTTGTTTAACAAGTGCAAGGCTCAGGGTTTACTTCTTAGCACTAAAAATAAAGTTTCTTTTAAATTAAGAGCAAGAGGCAAGATAATAAAATATTATTATTGTAAAATCAGAATAGCCGGCCAAATAACTCAGTGGATTAAAGCACCTGCTAGCAGGCACAGGGGCCAAGGGTTCGATCCCCAGGCCTGCAGTGCCGCCCCCTCCACCCCGCCCCCGCCAGGGCATGCTGAGCCTGCAATTGAGACTGGGCATGGTGGCATGCGCCTATAATCCCAGGTCTTGGGAGGCTGTAAACAAGTGGACCAACATGAATCCAATCTAGTAGTGAGTCCCTGAGCACCCTGTAGACCCTTCCCTAAAATACAAAAAATAAAAAATCATAACAATAGCTATATTTATAATGAACATTTAGGAATATTCTATATTTCATCTAACCTAAACATTTTCTTCATGGTATCCATCCTCCTACAAATTCAAATCCCTTAAGGGCTTCATAATTATGTGACACATAGAAATCCAAAGAAAAAATCTAAAGCACCTCCTAATTTGATTTCTAAGCAGCAGTAGTAAACTTCAGCAACCACCCATCTGAAGATTTCTTAAAAGTTAATTAGAATTTACTTGCAAAAGAGACAAATATAAAATCACAAAGCTTTTCACAAAATGTAAGTATATATTTAAATGACGTGTATTGTGAAAGAGTAATAAAGTGGCATATCATCAATTCCCTTGAGCAACAATGTGAAGCTACCAGACAACATGAGTTCACACGGTATGTGGTGATGAAGCGTGCAGAGACCTGAGCCAGGAACACCCTGCACACAGATATCAAACCTGCGATTGCTTAACAGTTCACCACAAGAAAAGCTTAATGCTGCAATCTGTTAATACAAAGGTATTGTATTTTTCTTCACTTATAAGCTTTTTTAAATCCAAGAATTTTTTAAATATTTTTGAACTATCTAAAAATACAGATGAGTAATTACAACACACACTTAGATAAATTAAGAAATCAAATTCATTGCAAAGTAAATAAAATAATAATAACTATATAACCTCAAAGGAGAGATTAAAGAAATGCATACTCCTCACTCTGACAGTACATTTAAATAAAATATAGCATTGGAAGTTACTAACAATTTGTTTGTATGTATACTGAAATAAAAATTACAGTATTTTGATTCTGTATATATCACTTT
>NW_004524591.1:5726228-5728577 GCF_000260255.1 Octodon degus
ACTATCAGCAGATAACAACAGATTTCTTACTTTCTAACCCCTTTATCTTCTGTTTTTCTCTTAGTTTACTGTGCTAGTTAGAACCAGTACAAGGCTGACTAGTGACAGTGGCCAAATCTACCTTTAGTTTATGTAAATTTAATCATAGGGCCAGGACAGCACTTTAAATAAAAAAGGTGAGGACACTACTTCTATCTGTGACAGTCACATAATACTTGCAGGTACTTGTTCATTTATGAACATGATATATTATTCATTCAACAGACTGTTACTGAGGACCAACCACATACCCGCATCTATCCAACATGCTAGAAATCTACCAGCACATGAGACTAAGACAAGAACTGCCTACCTGCTTAGCGCTTAAAATCTAGATGTGGGAGAAGACAGCGAGCATCATTAAGCACTGTGTGCCACACTGTGTTAAAGTGTCACAGGGAAAGTGTATGCAAGGTACTGGGGAGGACCCAGCATGGCAAAGCAGAGCCGGAATGTTTTCCATACAAATTGCAGCAGGTCAGAAAATATACCAATAGTGATTAAAACTAGCAAGACAATGTCAAGCTCATAAATGTTTTGAATGGGAAAATGAATCTTTTAGCAACCTAACAGGTCTGTTAGAACAAAATCTTTTAGCCTATTTCCTTCCAAAAAAACTAACTAATGATACCTATGATGTCACTTACCCTTCCTTCTCCACCCAGGAAATATGCTGGGATGAAGTCAGATGAAGAGGTATTACCAGGAGAGAGTAATTACCTGATTACTTTATTAGAGCAAGTCTTGAGCTTTAGACCTACTTTAAGTAATACAGTGGTTCCTTGGCTCATGTACTTACTTTGTTCTAGGATTTTAGAAAAGACAGTTACATTTGTGCTTGTGTGGGAAAGACGGTCCCAGTTGTGTTTGTTACCTGATGGTATTTGCAAACAAAAACATAATTTTGCCAAATGCTCCCATTTGCAAACCAAACGGCCAAAAAAAAGTGAGGGTTGTAAACTGAAGTACCACTGTATACAATTTAAAGTTCATTTCATGCATGGGTAAAAATAATTGTAAAAGGTTGGCCAAATAGTTCAGTGGATTAAAGCGCCTGCAAGCAGGGGCACAGGCTGGGTTTTCAATCCCCGGGCCTGCCGGTTCCACTCCTGGAACATGCTGAGTCACAACTAAGACTGAGCATGGTGGCATGAACCTGTAATCCCAGCCCCTGGGAGGCTATAAACAGGCGAATCACTATGAGTCCAACCTAGTAGTAAGACCCCCAACACCCTGTAAACCCTTTCCTAAAAATACATTGTAGTTAGCAGTATTTCAAGGATAATCTGGCTTTCTACACTTTAAGGTCCATGAAAATTTGATCCTCTGTTATTCTATAACAAATAATTAAACAAGCACCCAAATTTTATGTCATATGGACACAGAGGTTTAATTCATTTTACTTATTTAGCAGAATGGAGAGCTGGTCTAAATAATACACAGCGAAGAATGGCTCAGGTGTGTGCTCCCTGTGTCACCCATCCTACGGAGAACAGTGTTCCGGTTTCTCTCTAGGTCCACCCAGAGCCTCAGGCACTCATGGGGCATTTGGGAGTGACTGTATCACGAGTAGGTGACACTGGATCGTGAGTGAGTGTTGCTGAATTAGTCCACTGGTTGGCTTAGCAGAGCTCTGGGTGTCAGTCAGGGATCTGATGAAGAGGGAAGAGCCACTCTGGGAGTGGGTGGCACAAGCTTGCAACCTGGATGAAATAAGAGGGAAAAGAAGGAAGGCAAGTGTCCCTTCTTCATGGCACCCATGGACTGCTTCTCCTCTGCCGTGCTGGGATGTCGCCCTGCTTCATAGCCAGCTGACTGTGAAGCGAAGCCTCTATGAAGTGTGAGCTAAAATAAACCTCTCCTTCTTCCTTCAACTTGTGGGGCTCGGATATTGGCTCCCAGCAGTGAGAAAGTGTCTAAGACAAATGGAAACACAATTTTCTTCAAGGAACACACTCTACCTTTACTCTCATGCATAGAGTTGGCTGATCTTGTTTTCCACGTGTAGACCAATTACCTAGGACTAGTTAAAGGAAGCAACCTCTGCATGGGCCACAGTGCTTGAATCATTAAATAAAGATACGCTTAATAAACATGCTTAAGAAAACAGAACAAGTCTTTTCAGTGAAAATATTGACATGGAGGTGTAATAGCCTTGCAGAATACAGAATAGGAGCAGCAGATCACTATTTGGTACTATTTAGAAATGCTGGATGAGTGCCCGGGAGATAGCTCAGTAGAATAAGTGCTTGCTGGACAAGTGCAAGGTCTGGAGTTCAATCCCCTGTACCTCAAATAAATAAATAAATA
>NW_004524591.1:5728677-5742109 GCF_000260255.1 Octodon degus
AAAAGAAAAGAAATGTCTGACAATGAAAAACCAAGATATTTAGCCTGAGTAGTAGTGATGAAGGAAAAAAGAAATGAGACAGAAGAAATCATACTTTTAACACGTAAGTTCAACACCTACAGTCAAAGTCTGGGAATTGTTCATTATATTATTACATCAATTTGCTTTGTTTTTCTCACATTTGCAATTAAAAGGTCCTAGCTGACAAGTTGGCTTTCAGCAATTAATCCATTGGCATAAAAATCCAAACTGCTTTGACTTTCCACAAATAAATTTAGCTAAAATTCACAAACACTAAGCCTTTTAAAAAAGTTTTTGAATGATCACAAAATTTTGTTTAGGAAGCCTAACACTGACAGCTTACATTATCATAAAACTAAATATTTATATTTCTATTCATTGCCAGTTACAGAGATGAAAAACACTACATTCCAAATTCCAAGTTTTTCAGGGCCAGGGAGATGGCTCAGTAGAATAAGCGCTTCCCTAGCAAGCGCAAAGATCTAGTTCAGTCTCCGGTTCCACAAAAAAAAAAAAAAAAAAAATTCAAGTTTTTCAGTTTCACCTATTTCAAAGACTGTGGCTGACCTTTATCTCCTGATGGTGGCGCACTTCTCTAATCTCAGCCCTCTGGGTGGTAGGGCAGGATGATGACAAATTCAAAGTCACCTGTACAATTTAGAGACTTAAGGAAACCACATCTCAAAATAAAAAACAAAAATCAATGGGGACAGTGATAGTGAATTGTGGCGTCAACTTGAACAATAAATGCCTGGCAGACTGCTTGAGCACTGTTCTGAATGTCTCTGAATGACTGACTTAACTGAAAATAGAAATCCCACCCTAACTATGGGTGGCACCAACCAATAGGCTTGCAGCCTGGAAGGAATAAAAAAGGTAAGAAGGAGGAAGACGCACGTTCAGACTGCGCCGTCACCTTCTGACTTCCTTCTCCAGGCTTCCAGTGCAGACTCCTCAGCCTTCCAGAACAGGTCCGTTAAATGCTTGATTTGCCCTGCATGGGACTCTGCAGTGACTTTTAGGCCTTTAGCTTTTGCCTGGATCCTTTGGCTCTCCAGCCCCCAGATAGCCCCTTTGCATTCTACCTCTGACTCTACAGGGGGACACTGTAAACCTATTGTGTAAGTCCTCTAAGGTATGTCTGCTCCTGTAGTGGACTCTGGGAGGCAGCTCTGTGCAAAAGCCCTGGGTGCAATTCCCTGTACCAATCTCAAGCACCACCAAAATAAAACAAAATAAAAACTATCGATCTGTTTGCCTAAGTCATAATTTTGTAATTTACAAACATTACAGTCAGTATTTTTCTTTTTTCTTTCTTTTTTTTTTCTTTTCTTTTTTTTTTTTTTTTTTTCAGAACTGGGGATTGAACTCAGGCCCTTGCACTTACCAAGGAAGCACTTATTCCACTGAGCCATCTCTCCAGCCCTAGTATTTTCTTTTATATAATAAAATTTTAGTGAATTTAGTAGTTTGGCTAAATACTTTTTACATGCAACTCACTTAACTACAATAAAAATCACATTTGACTCAACAATAAGGTTATTGATTAACATTAATAACCTTAATTGTGATTTTTTTTTTCCCCCTCACAGCCGGGG
This sequence comes from Octodon degus, assembly GCF_000260255.1. NCBI lineage: Eukaryota > Metazoa > Chordata > Mammalia > Rodentia > Octodontidae > Octodon > Octodon degus. The sequence continues at coordinate 5,730,297 of NW_004524591.1, forward strand.
ATTGAACTCAGGCCCTTGCGCTTGCCAGGGAAGCACTTATTCCACTGAGCCATCGCCCCGGCCCCAATAACCTTAATTAATATCAATAGCCTTAATTGGTTAATATCAGTAACCTCAGTCAAATTAATGTCTAAACAGTATAAGTCAATGAAAACTCTGAGAGGGTATGGTGTTAGATATGGTAGCTAAACGAAAGCTGAAACACCACACAGGCGATGAGGAAATCATAAAATTTTAAAACATCTATCATAGTTTTTGCAATTAAAGTAAAACTTAAACATCATAAAAATTCCTTCTCATGTCTTATTAAATCAAAGAATCTATAACATGAACATGAAACTTAGAAATGTACATTTTCCTGAATTTTTTTTAATAATTTGGAAATTCACAGAAGCCTAGAAGAGAAACTACTATTTTATCCCAGCATGTATCCCCGCTTTCCTCCTGCATCCCCAAAGCAGACCAGCTGAGAAAAATGGTCAATCTCATCATTGTCAATAGGGTCCTAGAATCTAAGGACTTCCCTTCATGCAGCCCCCCACCAGACAGCTCAGGTGCTGTTTTGTGTCACTTATGTTCAGGCAAGGGTTGTAGTACCTAAGAAACATTTTCTCAGAAATAACTGAACTCTAACAAAACTTACTTGTGAATGTTAATCATGATATGCCAACTTGAACAGATTACTAAAGCCCATAGATTACCAAAAAAAAAGTCTAGCTTTCTGTGGATGGGCCCTGTAAACACTCTCAACTCTAATTACAAAACCTGCCACATAAGTATTCCTGCATAATAATGCATATTTTACTGATTCTATTCTTCTAGATTACTCTAACACAAGATAGTTATTGAAATAAGAAAACTCCAACAAAATTACTCAGTTGGACCCCCAAATAACCTGCGACAGTTCCTTCAGTGGAACCTTTCCTGGAGGTCTATGGGACAGATTAAACCATATTTTACTTCTACAAGATATCCATGAAGAGTTTTTAATCTGCTTCAAAACTAAACCACAACACAATGCCCCCCCCCCAGGTCTTAGAAAACATGCACAAAATTTTAGGAAAATGCAACATATAAACTTGTGATTTACTTAAGTGAAGAAAATCCATGTTCTTACAATGTTGCTGTTGAAGTCTGATGTTCTCTTAATTTGTCAGGAAAGCTGGAACAATTGTGATGACTTATCCTGGAAATGGCCTCCCAGAGCTCATAGGTTGGTGGGCTGAACCTCAAAGCAGAGTATTCACACACAGGATCTCACATTGGCTCATAAAGACTCTAAATTAATGGGTTACTGAGAATTGGAGACACCAAGACAGAGGGGCTAATCAGAGGGACTGGGTCCCCTGAGGTGTGCTCTTCAAGGGTGCACTGTCCCCAGCCTCTGTCTCCTCTCTCTCCCCCTGCTCTGCCCATCCCTCACCCTGGCCTCAACAACACCAACAGCTTAGCTCTATCATATTTTTCCCACTGATGGGGAACGGCCTTATCACAGACTACAGCACTGCCAAATGGCCACAGAGTAGAACCTCTGACTCTATGATCCAAAGTGATCATGTCCTCCTTTAATAGGTATTTTTTCTCATTGCTAAATAGGTTTCTTATGCATTTTGTCCCAGTGATGGGAAGCTGAATAACACAATCACGTAAGTGGCACCAACACAGAAAATACAAGATGAGGCTGAAACTAGGCTACTCTACTTCATGCTGCTGTGACACAATACCACGGAACAGCTATTGTACGGTAAAATTCATTTGTCTCATGGTTCTGAAGGTTGTGAAGTGGCAGTGAAGTGGCAGCCACAGAGAGTCTTGCTGTGTTACAGTATGGCATAGGCTTCCCTTGGAGGAGAGAGAGCTGAACAGGAGCCAAGCCTACTTTATACAGAGTGTACTCTATATAGATGTGAACCCAGTCAGGAAGGTAGAGACCTCCCAGCCTAAGCAACTCTTCAAGCTCCTACCTCATAGCACTACTGCACTGGGCATTAGGTTTCCAACAGATAAACTTCGGTGAACAAGTCAAACTAAAGAAACCGACCAGATCACCTGGTGAAAATTATTAACCCCGACAATTATGTTTGTGTAGTTGCTTACACTGATAATTTTCAAATTGAGAGTTATAACTTCCTTTTTGAAATTGCAATCAAATTTCAGAAAGATTTGTCAGTGTGTGTTTTCATCTCTCTTCTAGGAACAGCAGAGTTTAGACAAATTACATAATCATTGTTATGTAAGAAGTCAGAGTTAGGGGTTATGCCTAATCATTTCTCAGTAGTGCATAACTGCACTCAGTAAGATTTGTGGCAACTTCTTATTTAGGGCTTATTTCGTTTCTCCTTATAAGGGTGAGAGAAATACAATTAAGCCTCTGCCAATAGTGGACTTTCTTAAATAAAAAAAAAGACCACCCTCCCTGAAGAACCTAAATCCTTTAATTGCATCAAAACATCTTAAAACTAGAGTCAGAAATTTAATAAAGGGATAAGAGGATTAAAATAGTAAAGAACATGACACAGTTAAATTGAAGCCCTAGCACACAAAGCAAAACTTACTACTCCTACTTAAAATTCAAACTCCAACAGATCTAGACAGAATCTAAAGTATGTCACCAGTAGTCAAGCAAGAAATGTCTGCTTTCACTTGAAAGAATCAAAATGTATAATACACAAATATTTTAAAACCATATTTGTTCATACCAACTAAAATAATTCTTTCGCTTGATATTTGTTGAGTGGTATCTTTCCCCAACAGTGTAACCCCACTAGAGAATCAAAATTTTCTTTTGCACCCCACACAATGGAGGATAAAGCTGGTTCAAACTGGCAAACTGACCGCAATAACAACTAGTACATGGCACACAGAACAGTTTAGTGGTCCCTATTTTAGTATTTTTTACATGGCCTCAATTTCAGTGTGAAAACTTATGAATTAAACCTGAACTTCTTTTGGATCTTAATTGGAATAATATTAATGACTACTAATACTTTTTGATAAACAACAGAGAAACATTACCAGTTTCTTTACATTTCTGAACACTTCCATTGAAAGATTAGTTCATATGTAAAATCTTTGGTTTACTTCTTCATATTATAACTTCAGAGTGTTTAGGCTCTAAATAAAAATTTGGAATAGTTTTTAAAAGAAAAGAAATGGAAAATACTATAATGTACAATTTTATTTTATTTTTTAAATTAATTTTATTGAGAAAGAAATAGCAATTAGTTTCAAAACAGGTCAGTAGGACAGTTACAATAATTAATACATAGCATATTGTTGTCTTTGTAGTAGTTGTTCATAGTACAAGATGCAGACATGATAGTGCAAATCTTTCTTCTCATTGAACTAAGAGAAAGTAGCTGCATATCTAACCTAATTAATATACATCTACATATATTCACTACAAAATGTACTTCATTTATATCCCCTTTTTTTGTTCAGTATTGTCAGAGATGGGTATTCCATTGCCATTAAAATATTGTAGGCACATGAATTCAGAAAACTAGTCCAATACAGTCCAGTAAAATGTGGCTGTTTTGTGTATATCTTAAACATTACTTCTATGTTTACTGATACAGAGCTTCAGAACCACTTAGAAATTACAAACTATGCCCAGTGACAGAAACATAATAATCATGAAAGGCATCTTTGTCAAATATGTATGTTTTTTGTCCATTAAAATCTAGAATATAAAAGGAGTTACTGTATATATGTTTATTATTAAAACAAATTATTTCCTAATAGCATTAGCATATAATTGGTATTCTCCACTCCGTAAGAGGAAGCTAAAGGTTAATTGAAACGTATTACCTTACCAGATGTCAAAGGTAACTAATGAGGTGGATGTAAAACTAATAAACCTTGTTTATTTTCCATACACAAATCTATACGCCAAACATTACTCATTTCTCTCTAATTCTCAGTGGAGAAGGGTGCTTAACATTTCCACTCTGATTATAATCAGAAATGCTGAGAGGTTCCAAGGGACAATGAACCCAAGTTCTGACTATGCAGACTCTTTTCTAAAGTACTGTTGCAAGCAGAAAATAAGAAATGTATATGGGCACCAAGGCTGCCATCTCTCCACTCTTGCAAATGAACCCTGGACATGCACAGTTCATGTCTTCGAAATCACTGAGTTTTAATCAACATCACACAAAACATCCAATCATCAACAGGCTCCAAACGCGGCTAAGTCTACAGACGTACTGCCATTAACTTAGAATGTCAAGTTCTTCTAGCTGCCCCGTCTAGTTCACTTCGAACCCCAGCTAATGTCTTAAGAATGGCAGCATGCATTCGATGCTCACTAGGCATTGCGGTAAAATACTGCAATTTCAGATTTCTTGGTACAGCTGCTTCTGCATTTGGATGACTAGTATTCTGTGAAATGAGAGTAGACAGAAAGATAGCTTCACCCCACGTTATTTAAGGAAAGTCTACAGAAAACTGCTATAAGGAATATAGAGACATTTTATTTCCAATGGCTAAAAGCATATTACCTATGCCAGAAAATTCTCAATTTTCCAGGTCTGTTTAGTTTGTTCTGTATCCCCATTCTTCATGGTTACATTATTCCCATTTTACTTTGCAAAATATAAAAAATAAGATAAAGACTACAATTAATTCTCAGTTTAATTTTTTTTAACATTACTGAGACAGCAGAAGCTACACTGGCAAGTTGACAGGAAAGCACATGATTCCCAGCGTTTAAGGCCACAGACAGATGACCAGCAGAACTCAGGTGTCACAGCCCTTGGCTTTTGGCATTGTCGTTGTTGTTTTTCTATTCCTCTCAATTTACTATAGCATCTGTTTTTCAAATTGCTTCTCTATGCCTCAGAGCCACACCTTCCAGCATATTAAGCTTTTAATATAATAGAATGCAACTTTTCACAGCAATTATTTTGTAATACTGGCTCCCCCAACATGAGCTGAAATGGCAGAGCTTACCTACAAATGTACGCTCTCTTTATTAAATAATGCTATAATCGTAACATAAAGGAGAAAATGCAGTGCCAAAATAATTCTGTATTTTATGACATGGTGTGGGAAAACTGTGACATTTCAAAAAAATTAAAAACACAATAAAGTGCAGGAGTTATCGAGTATTTTATTTTTTTAATTTATTTTGTGTGTGTGTTTTTATGGAAGGGTCTACAGCATGTTCAGGGTCACACTACTAGATCAGCCTCATACTGATCCGCCTGTTTACAGCCTCCCAAGAGCTGGGATTACCGGTGCATGCCACCACGCCCAGTCTCAGTTGCTGTCTCAGCGTGCCCCAGGGGTGGGACCAGCATGGCAGGCCCAGGGATTGAATCTCTAGTCCCTGGGCCTGTTTGCAGGTGCTTTAATTTGCTGAGCTATTTGGCCAGCAGGTATTTTAAAAACAACTTATTTTACTATCATTGAGATCTCTTTTCATATTTTTTGCTAATATTTTATCCTAGGTCTGCTGAACAGCGCAGCAACAGCAACCTCTCTGTGTTCTGTATTTCACACTACCTTCATTGCTTTTGCAGTTTTTTCTATGCTGAATTGTTTTTATAACTACACCTGAGTTGAAAATGCTTTATTACACAAGTCAGATACCAGTCTCTAGGTCACTAATTTGTGACAATGCCCTTAATCTTTGCACAGAACAACTTCTTACATGCTGGCCTCTTCTCATAGCTTTCTGTACAAATTCCTTAGTATGGTGCTGCTAGCCAGTGAAATACGCCAGAGCCCTGCACCCCGGGCAAGCCACGCAGAAGGGGCCCTGCACCTGGCGCCTGGGCGGACCAGGCAGAGCCAGCACTACGCGCCGTCTCCACTCCCGTCACAGCTACTGCCAGCCCTGCCTGTCCTTAGGAAAGCTGTCTGTGGCTAATTCATCATAGAAATCTGATCAAAATAGAATGAAAAAATGCATGCACATATCATCCCAATCCCATTAATGGCACAAAACATGTCTCTCCTTGTAACTTCAGTGTCTTGCACAATGGTGCGCACTCCATGCACACTGAAACCTCACCTAACAACAGTACTGTCCACTGGTGCTGGGCACGGTGTGTGACTGGGTTCTCAGAAAATAAGCCAGAAAAATGGAGTGAGAATGGAAATATCTGAGAGCAAATTTAACATGAGAACATTTAGGTTGAACCAGATGAAACTAAAGCATTGCGGAATGAGATATGCCTTGGTCTATCTCATGTCTTTACGTCTTTGCAATGTAAGAATGCTTGATTTAAAATTAGCGTTTGTGGGCCAGGGAGATGCTCAGTAGAATAAGCCCTTCCCTGGCAAGTGCAGGGGCCTGAGTTCAATCCCCAGTTCCACCCAAAATAAATAAATAAATTAATTAATTAATTAGCGTTTGTGTCTGACTTATTTCACTCAACATTAAGTTCTCCCATTGCATTCATTTGCCTGTGAATGTCTTAAATATTTCAATGTTTGTCTTATATGAAAAACTCAAAATGAAGAGAGGAAAATAGAACATAGACAAATAGAAGGTAAAGTTCAAATGATTCTAATTCCCTATCCCACCATTTCAAAAATATTTCAATAAATATGTTAACTTCTTTCATTTATACTACTAGTTTCTCTTATTTCAGTGAAAAGAAAGTTTTGCTCAACTATCTGTCTCTTTTTGTGAGAGTGTTCTGGCTATAGCATACACTCTGAGTGACACTTTGGCCATTCTCTTAAGATTTTGATACACAGTATATTAATTATTGTTATTCTCTTAAAAAAAAGTGTTTTTGACCCTTATTAGTGTAAGCTTAGTATCTAAAATGACAGGGCCATCTGAAGTGACTTCAGGATCGCCACACAAGTTGTAAATCAAGAACTGAAAAGCTGTGGCTGAAAATGCACACCTAAATATTCTATTCAGATTTTCCCACTTAGGCAACTGCCATCTCCTCAATAAAAACTTAAATTAGAATATAATGATGCAATTATGCCAGTTTTTATCAGACACATTGAAAACAATGGCACAGATAATACAAAGGCAGAATTCCACCTGTGTGACCCTCCATACCTCTGCAATACCCGTTACCATTCTACTCACATATCAAGAAAAAATGTACACACACACACACACACACACACACACACACACACACGGTGTTTTTCATATTTGCACGTTTCTAGCCTTCTTTACCTTAGGAACACCTTATTCTGCCCAGAAGTAGTAAGAAAGCAATCTTTAGCATCCAGTGTTAGCCCTGCACTACTCCTGTGGTGCCCACTACAGTTGCCACGGCCACCAGCGGTCTCCAGCACCTGATGCTCATGTCCCAGGACAACTCTGGGATGACTGGAGCCTTGGGAAACAGTCAAAGCCAGAGGACCAGGGACTGAGAGAATAAATACTGCTGTGCCAAGCCTGTGTTTCGGTGATGGAGCAACAGATAATAAATATATTGCTCAAAGCAACTAGTTCTTAGAGTTTGCCGCAGCAGCAACTTCTTAGTGATACTTGTCTTCATTTTCATGAAGATCTCCCTGCTTTTATCAAAACCCAGAGAGTTCTATAGCAAACTTTATGTCTAATATTGTCTTTCCTTTAAATATATCTAAGTAAAATGATCTTACTGCTGGTGTTTAATGAGTCTAACAAGGGAGTTAAACAAAATCCCTGATAACAATTTTGTTTTTTAAACTTAAAAAATGTTGAAGACATGGTATTCTATGACCTTCATATTTCTCCCAAGTAACTAAATTATAAAATCCAAAGCAATATGGAAAGTGAAAGCCTTTTAGTCTTGTAAACATTTCCACATCTAAAAGCCTGACGGCTCCGAAGAGCACAGCACAGATTCCTGCAAACAACCTTGGCACGCACATCTGCCATCCTGGGAAATGCTGTGCTTAATAAATAACTGCCGGTTAGGCTCAAACTGCTTCAGCAAACAAAGACTAACTTCCCTTAAAATTCTCTTTAAATAATTTTTAAAAATATTTTTTCCTCTTCTTTTTGATAGTATACCCCTGCTTGTTATATACATGATCACGCATACTTCATGGATGATTTCTCCACTGAGAAGGCGTACAGCATTGGGCAGTGCTGGAGATGCAGAGATGGGCGGTGTCTTACAAACCCAATCTGCAAGGCCCCGATATGCTGCAGCAATTCCACTCGCTCGTACACTTCCTAATGTTTCCTGAGGTTGGCACTTACATGCACATTCATAGTTGAGAACCTTCCCCGGAGGTGTTCATAGCACACCCAAGGCATTCAAAGCTCAGACAACAGAGAAAATTGATAACATATACCTCATCACATAGACTGGTCTGTTATACTCTCTGATGTCAGACCAATCTATATATCTTTAAGTTAATATTGCTACAAAAATCTTCATTTCATAGTTCTATGTACTATTTTGGAGGTTTATACAATGACTCTCAGAAATATCTGACAAACAGTCACTAAACAAAAATGCTTTGTATTCCCTCTTGGTATGCCTTCCATATCTGCAAATGTTGGAAGAAGAAAGACCAGAACTGAATAGAGAGGGTGAGGGAAGCCCCCTGGCCCTCAAGGCTCATTTTCTGTAGTTCTGTCAACTGGTACAGCCTATGACTGTGCTCGGGAAGCCGAGCACCGCTTTCAAAGGCCTTGCTTCTTACTGGATCACACCCAGAAGAATGAGAGCTCAGTGGAAAGAAGAGGAAGAAACGCACACCCTAAATGTCACACTTACTGCCGTGACATTATGCTTAATATTTTTTTCAGCTTTGTAACTCCTCTCTTATTATCTTCCACTATTTTTAATATGTTTGGAAACAAGTTCCTTCTCTCAACTATATAAAATATATGAGCTTTAATGAATAATTTCTCAGTGATGTGAAGACAACAGTACAGGTGAGGTCTGGGATAACATACTGAAGAAAAGCCAGGCTGAGAGTTACAATCATGCTCCACCATTCCTAGCTAATAAATGTTATTTTATATCTGCACAATGTGAAATCTTTAGCTTGCAACTATGATTCCTTTGCTTAAATAAAAAGAACAGATTTATTTTCTCTATCATATTACGGGTAGCATAATCAAAAATGATAGTTTACTGAAGAGCAAATATTCCTAACCAATGCTAGAGACTTGAGATCTTGCTATTTCCTTGGCAGTTGTCTGTCCTTGGCCAGATCCATACAGGTTCTGGGCCCCTGGTTTTCCTGATGTCAACTGTCCACTGTGTTGACGTTTTACAATTCCGTTTTCCTAAGGAAGCTAAAATTTGGCTGCTTCTTGATGACTAAGCCACTGTCAGGCTTGCATGATTTGGAGGCAAAACAATCACAAAATCAAAACCGCTGAAAGCCCTTAGATTTAATTAAAATTCACCTGTTTAAAAAAATGTGTTGGGGTCCTGGCCCTAGCTCAGTTCTTTAAGTGGCTGCTTCCACAAAGCTGTCAGCCTCAGGTTGCTGTAGTTCGATCCCCACAACACTCCAGACAGCCAAAAGTGCCCTGAAGGCATTCGAGGAGTAAAAAAAAAAGTGTTATATGGGCTAAAAATTCTTCAATAATTTCATAAAGAATCAAGGTTATTCATAATCCACATATAATTTTAAATACCCATTGTTCGTTAGACTTTCAGTTCCAAATCACCTTTATTCCAGACCTCTAAAAATGCAACTGAGCAGCTTCCCCAGTTCCTGTGTGGCACACCTCGAAGAGACTACCAGGTCACTGTGTGACGAAAGCTTCTAGACATCAAGGGAATGGCCAGCTTCTCTAGCAGAGCCTCCAAATTCTTTGGTTTCCAAGAGAATATCTCTCCACAGAGAATCTATAATGCTAGTTCATTTTCTCTTCAAGTTTATTAACCTGCTGCTATTAAATAGACTGACAATGAAGCTTAACCCCACAATCCCTCATAGTGTGACATTTGGGCATTGATTTCAAGTACTTAAAAACAGATTAGAAGAGAAAAAAACTCAAATGCTAGTATTTAGAGCCCCACAAAAGTGGGCAATTTTGGGTGTCATGGGCTATGAGTTGTAGGCTTGCAGGCTGCCTGTTAAATAAATATAGGAGTTAAATTACATTTTAAATTTTAATTTAAAATTTGAAAAAGCAAATTTCTGTTTAGCTAAAGTTCAATTTTCACTGGGAATCCTGATTTTTATTTACTAAAACTGGTGATTTTATGTAGGCCAACAGTATGAGGTATCTATTCATTGACATCTTTTTCCTCAGACATTTGTGTTTTTCCTTCTCTGTTAGAGTCAAGCAGTTCTACTTATTATAGTACATGAACAGATGGAAAATTTTCATTATTAATATCCCCTGCTTTCAATAAAATCAGTTTCCTACTGTTAAAAGTATAATATAGAGATAATTCATTCTTATGGTACCAACATTTACCTACCTGTGAGTAATTTATTAGAAGACCGTATAATAAAATGTTTCTCTTCTTTGCTTCTACTGCAAATTCTCTAACCCACATTAGGCTTTCCATTTTCTGACTGAGAGGTCCTAATTCAAAATCAAGAAAATGCACCTGCAAAATAAAAAAAAAAGACAATAGGTTATCATTACCTTCAAGTTTCATCTGAAAAAAGGCACAAAGTGCAGTTATAATCAATTATTTATTAATTTATGTTAATTTCTATTTGTTTCAGGCTATATATATTTAAAAGGTCGATAAATCACGTATAAGATATAATAAATACTGAAACTACAATATTAAAAACATGCTCACTCGTTCTATTTTAGCATACATCATTAAAATGAATATATTTTTATTAATTCAACTTCAGAATTTATAATGATACTAGACATTTTAACATATATAGTAAGAAATACAAATAGAATTTAAGAGTAGAAATTAAGTAACATAGTTTTAGAACAATGAATACTTGGCATGTCTATTAATTATCTATTTGCTAAAGTAAACCCAGAAAGCTTGATATAAATGTTTTTAAAGCAGTATTAAATAGTGCTTTTTTAGAAATGAAGTGAGCATTTTAAAACATTCCATTAATTTAACTTTTAAGGGCCTCATGGTGATATTCCTTCAAATCTCCCAATTACTGAGGTCCCAAAAGAAACTGTCTCTTATGAAACATAAGAGGCCTCAAGCACAACAGGTTTAAAAGCAGCAATCTAAAGGTCTGCACACATAGAATGAACACTAGGCAAAAGCACACACTCTCATGAAAAATTTTAAAAATCTCTTAGCAATTACATATTGCCTCAGTTATGGTTTGTGTCTAGGTGTCCCCCCAAAGTCTCATTCAGCCACAGGCTAGCTTCTGCAGTTTGTGATTATTGTGGGTATGCATGCTGCACACTTGGGCCAGGTTAATGCTGACTAACTATATATGCTGATACCTGTGAACTAAGCAACTGCACTGAATAACAATGTGCAATACTAGGGTCATGTTTGGAATGCCTGTCATTCTGGTCTTCTAAATATGTATTGCTTGTCATGTCATATCAATTACTGCTATACTGTCTCTCAAGTAAATGTTCATTTTAAAAAGAAAAGGGTAATAAATGAAAACAAGAGACAAGAAAAATATGTCATAGGACTGTCCTGCTACAATGCTATATATGGTTAGATTTCTAAATTTCTTTGTAAAAATATGTAATTATTTATTCCAATTTATGAAAATATTTTTATTTTTTCTTCACATTATGTAGGGATTTAAAGTTTAACATATCAATACTTGATGGAAAATACCTGTTCCATGCTATGTCTAAGATGTTTGATATTCAGACAGATAGTGAGGCTAAGCTCAATTGCCTATGTTATAGGGTAATAATATCATTAAGCTTCTCTTCTGGAGGGTTAATAACTTAAGTTTGCAGA
>NW_004524591.1:5742999-5755159 GCF_000260255.1 Octodon degus
CTCTGCTCTTGGCCACCTTGAAAGACACTCTCTGCAGAGTGCTGCTTTGCCCTGGATCCAGCCAAGCACAGACTGCAACTTCCAGGAACTGTGAACTAAATAAACCTTTCTTTCCTTCCTTTTGGGTGTCAGGTATCTGTCCCAGCAATGAGAGAAGAGTAGCTGAGACAGCCTTCATATATGTATTTACTAATAGAAGTATGTGAAAACACAGTGCACCGCCATACTCACATGAATACACAGACTTCCTGTTTACTCACCCACATATAAATACACTCCATAGAAAACTCATAACCTCAGACTATGTCTTTTTTGTAGTTTGTGGGAAGGTGACTTTTTGTCTCTGTCATACTGCACTTTCCTTTTCCAGGGAAACTATATTACTTACTTACTTACACTGCCACTAAAGACTGAACCCAAGCCACTGGCATGCTAGCCACATACTTGAGCTATGTATGTGGCCCTACTGCACCAACTTTTAATTGGAATTATATAGTGTAAAACCTACAAATTTAGTACTTATTTACCAACTAGTTGAATGAATGCTTTATTAAATACAGTTAATTGAAGGCAAACACCTATAGTTACTGTCCCCTGAAATCTAAAATGACATAAACACAAATATGACACATTGATTAAAATGCATACACATTTAAAACCTTAGCAGTTTTAGCTCAGCAGATTAAAGTGCCTATAAGCAGGTGCATGGGCCAGGATTCCATACCCAGGCCTGCTGTTATGGCCCTGCCCCTGGGGGCACGCTGAGAAGGCAATTGAGACCGGGCGTGGTGGCGTATGCCTGCAATCCCAGCTCTTGGGAGGCTGTAAATAAGCAGATTGCTAGTGTGGTCTAGTAGTGAGACCCTGAACACCCTGTAGACCTTGCCCTAAAATACAAAAATAAAACCTTAGTAGTTTTAATCCATAATGAAATCAAAAGAATTGAAAAAGATAGGAAAGTACTTTTTCTGGAAAAATAAAAACCAGAAAAGTTGCTCTATACCTGCAATACAGATGACGAGGTGACCTTATAATCTTGGGCTCACCTTAGCTCTTTGCCCAGAACTTATAATGTGAGAATTTTAGCCATTTTGAGGCATCATTGCTTACAGTAAAAATAAGGTGCCTGCCTGGTGGGAACCACAGCTGGGCTGGAAGACCTGCAAAGGAACCATAATACAGTAGCCACAAGCCACATAGTTTAGCTTATAAGCAGATGTGTAGGACCTGCGCCCTAACTGCTCATAGGCTAGGGTAAGAGTGGCTAGGTCCTATTCCTAGCATCATCATCTATGGGTGCAGCTAACACCCTACCTTCTGTGGCCTCTTCCCCTCACTCTTCAGCTACTGCAGAATGGGATGCAGCAGGCCTCTGCCTCAATGAGATGGGAAGTGAAGACACGTACCCACCACTACTGCACACAGTTGAACACGTTGGGGCTACAAAGGCCACTTCTTACAAGTCTGAAATATTTAGCTGAACTCTCAGCCCTGGCAGAGGCTTGCAACAGAAAGAAGGCTAAGTCACCACACTGAAGAGAATTTCAGAAACCATCGTCCTGGTAACAATAGAAGCCAGGAGAAAGACTGAAGAAGTACAGCCCTCTCCTGAGTCCAGGTTTTCAGATATTATACTACAGAGGCAGCTAGATTTGAGAGCATTCTACAATTTGGTATTTGAGCAAAAAGGTTCAAAATACTATTTTTTTTAAATCACATAATTTTATATGCAATTATTAATAGATATCATGAAAATCCACTGGGCATCAAGTTCCTTACAGTTTTTGAGAGTAAAGTACCTTAGGGTTTAGCAGTGTACAACCTGGACAATCTTATGGCTAAACTAAGGTAAGAACATAGATAACTAAGGTTTAATACAGTTTGCCCAACAAATTTTAAGCTATGCAATACATCACTTGAAGATAGGGAAGGAATCTGTGGAAAAAGAGCTTATGGGAAAGAACACATGACCACTTTAATTTTTAATGATAACCTCTTTAGATATTTAAAATGCAGGAGAAAGAACATTAAACAAGATACTGGAGATGCTGGCCTGTAGGAACTGCACCTTCATGTGGCTGAGGCCTCTCTGGAGGTCAGAATGGGGAGAAAGTACACATTTCTCACTTCCTTAAAAAACAAAGGCTCACACTTCCTGCTCAGTGGCCAAATTGAGGGTTTCCTCCTTTTCCTTTTAAGGTTGTAATCCTGTCCCTGTTTTTCCTACAGTTCTCATGTAGGAAATTATGTGGCACTGTAGGGGATGGTGGCTCTCTCAATGGGTTAATTTTGTCCTAGAAAAAGAAGCTCTGGTTTAGCCTTTCATGCACCCATTGTAAGACACTGGAATTCCTTCGCTCCTTCTCCATCCTTGGTAAGATGCTACCACTCCTTTAATCCTGTCCACACTTGATGAGATATTGTAAACATAAAAGAGATAAGAGAAAAAGAAAATTACAAAGAAGAATCTCAGACTTCTTAAGTCAACAACCATGGCATTCCATCATGGTTGCCACGGAAACCAAGAAGGTATTTAAGCAAAGAGGAACTAAGAATGAGGGTTCTGGTCTGTAAGGATGGGGAAATGCATTCCGATGCCAGACATTTAAGATCTGTACTCCAGAAAGGGTCTGATGGCTGGCTTTATTAATAAACTCTGTTTTTTCTAATTTTTGCTGATGTGGAAAAAAGTGCCTTCTCAGCACTAACTCCTACTTACTCACCATATAAAAGCTTTGCTCACAGGCACATATTATAGAAAAAGCATTATGATGAAATGAAAGAGGTAGACAATAGTTTCTAGAATTCTTACTCATGAGACTCTAAAGGGGGACTGGAAGTTGCGTGCTCGAATGGAGACCTGTAAAATACAGCTGATAGTAGTTCCCTGAAACAATAAGTTCAAGACACGGAAAGTAACAGTTGGCCGAAGCTCTGCACTACACATTCCAAGAATTAAAGATGTGTACATGAGACACACAAGCTTGAATATCCCATTGTTTCTTTTCTGTGAGAAACTCAGAGAAAAACAAAGGGCAAAATAAAAGATCAATAATAAAAAGTAGGTTCCAGTAGAAAAGTATGAAGTCGAAATATAAGAAATAAAGCCATGCTGTTGGGTTGAGCTGTGGGGGACTCAGGTCAATAATTTCTGACATTGCCAGTTAAATATAAGACCCAATGCTATTATGGGCTACTGGACTCTTTTAGAATATTTTGCTGAGTTTACACACCTATAATATTCAATAACGGAACTTAGAAAAAATGGGGTATACAGATGAATGTCCATTTTGTATCTGTGTATTCAAAGAGGTTGGGATAGATATATAGTTGCATTCTCTTAATGAATAGAATGATTTGTTCTAATGGTGTTTGTAAATAGGATCTCAACTCCGCATCTTGTACAGCAATTAACCACTAAGAAGAATATATGCAGTGTATTATTTGTTGAAAAAAAAATGTCTATTTACACAGAAAAAAAAAATAATAATAATAATAATAAAAAGTAGGAAGACAGAGTAATTTCAAAGGAAAAGGGGGTCAGGGAATGGAGGTCAGGAAGGGATAAAAAAAGAAAAAAAAAAAGACTTGAAATGTGTTACACACCTGTATCAACTCCACAAGAGGAACATAAAACTATGTCCTGAAAACATACCACAAAAGGAAGGCAATATGAAAAACAGTAGCAATCTCCTGCAGGTATGTCCCAGTACTATGATCTTTTTTCTTTTCTCAAGTGTTCATAAAGTAATAAATGAGGCATCTAATCATCTTTAGTTGTAATGAATGGGTTTTTTTAAATTTTATTTTATTTTGAAGAGTAAAAACAATACATATGTCACAGATTTTCAAAACAAGAATAGCTAATTAACAAAAGTTGTTATATTATCTATTTTTATCATCAAATCTGTTGCTCAGATTAACAGATATAGTCATGCAAGACTCTGAACAAATAATTGAACATTAATGCTTGCTTTCAAGAAATCTTAATTTTTTTTCCTTGTCCTTTTATGAAATTTGTTTTAAAGAGAGTATAATAATTGATAAGACATTAGCAACGGTACACATTTAGAAGGCCTAAATGAGAGGTTTTCAGCCTTGGGATTTGTATTGCTATCCTTGATGTGGCTGCTCAGATCACAGATGCCACCATACAGAGTTAGTCAAGGTAAAAATTCTAACCATTAACTGCTATCTTCAAAAGACTAATGGAAATTATTAGTACAATCATCTCAGCCATCCAGTATATATACTTGTTGTTTAACTCTCTTCCTTTTTTCCTATCTTTTCTCCTCTCATGTTTGTCCAGTTTCTTTGTGTTCAAGTTCAGTTTCTTTCCATTTTACTATATCTATTATACCTTTCAAGTTTTATTTATTCTTTCAGGTTCTTACACAAGGGAGACAGTACAAAATTATATGTATTGTCAGACAATATATATGAGTCTGATTTATTTCACTTGTGAGTATAGCCTCTAGTTGCATCCACTTATCTATGAAGGCTTTGAGTTTGTCTTTATAGCTAGTAGTACTCCATTGCACAAAAATACCATTTCTTTTCATCCATTCCTCATCTAATGGGCATTTTGACTGTCTCAAACACTTGGCTATGACAAATTGTGCTGCTATAAACATGCATAAACTATGGTATGATGTCTTCAATTGTTTTGGGCAAATATCCAGAAGGGGAATAGCTGGATTGAATGGGATTTCCCTATCAAAATATCAATGTACCTCACAGATCTACAGAAAATATTCTTAAAATTTATTTAGAACCAGAAAAGACCTATAATAGCAAAGGCAATCTTGTGCAACAAAGGCAAGGTAGGAGGCATTACAATCCCTGACTTGAATTATTTTTAGCTTTTTTTTTACGTGTTTAGTACATGATCTAGAGGGTTACACTACACAGATTGGACTCAGTGATCCTCCTGTGGTTAGCCTCGCAAGTGCTGGGATTACAGGTGCACGCCATCATGCCCATTCTCAATTGCTGTTGCACCCTGGGGTCAGGGCCAGCATGGTTTGTGGTGCCGGGGACTGAACCCCAGTCCCTGCACTCTGCCTAAGCAGGCACTTTAGTCCTCTGAGCTATCTGGTGAACCCTTCCCTGACTTGAAATTATACTACCAAGCTACTGTGATAAAATCAGCATGGTACTGGCAAAAGAAAACAGACCTCAGGCTCAATGGAACAGATTAGAAGATACAAATACAACTGCAAACATTCTCAGCCATATTATCTTTGACAAAGGAACCTAACAAGTTCACTGGAGGAAAGACAGCCTCGTTAACAAATGGTGATGAAAAACTGGCTCTCCACACGCTGAAAACTAAAACTAGATCTGGGTCTATCTCCATGCAATAAACTAAAGTCAAAATGGATATAAACATCTTTTAATGTTTAAAGATCTAAACATTAAAACAGAAACACTAAATCTTCTGGAAGATAAAGTAAGTAGAAATCTTGAAGACATGGGAGTAGGCAGTCAGTTCATGAATAAAAACAAAAATGCGTGGAAAATACTCCAAAGAATCAACAACCAGGATCTCATCTTACTGAGAAGTTTCTAAATGTCAAAAGAAATCACCAACAGAGTGAAAAGACAACCCACAAGTTGTGAAAAAATCATAAGCAACAATCACTCAAACAAAGGACTTCTATCTAAATTATATAAAGAACTAAAACAATTCAGCCCCCCAAATTTAAAAGCCCAATGCAAAAATGGGCGTCTGAGATGAATACACACTTCTCAGAATAAGAAATACAACTAGCAAATAAATACATGGAAAAATTGTTCCACAGCACTGGTCATTTGAGAAATGCAAATTTAAACAACACTGAGATATCATTTAACCACAGAAAGAATGGCTCTCATAAGGATATCAATGAATGAATAACAAATGCTCAAGAGGCTATGGGGAAAAAGGAATGCTTCTCCACTGCTGGTAGAAATGTAGACTGGTACAACCACTATGGAAACCAGAGTGCAGACTCCTCAAAAAACTAGTACTAGAAACCCCAGTACCATGAATCTTAAGAACATACTTTTTGTTTTTTGTTTATAGCTCTTTTTTAATTAATTTTATTGAGAAACAAATAGCAGTGCTATAGTTTCAAAATAGGTTATTAGGATAGTTACAATAATTATTGCATATTGTTGTCTTCATAGTAGTTACTTATAGTACAAGATGCAGACATGCTATCCTGTCCAAATACTATTAGTACAAATCTTTCTTCTCATTGAATTAAGAGAAAGTACCTGTATATCTATCCTAACTATTTTGTATGTAGAGTTACAAAATGGTCCTTCATTTATATCCCTTTTTTTGTTTAGTTTTGTCAGACATGGGTATTCCATTGTCATTTAAATATTGTAGGTGCATGAATTCAGCAAAATAATCCAATATGGTCCAGTAGTCCATAATAGAAGTTTAAGAATGTGCTTTATGCAACCCTACTAATATCCAACTGTACCATAAAACAACTACTATGTTTATGATTTTGGGAGTGGGGTCCACTGATGCAAAAAAAAGTATTCCTATTAATATTTTTTTTGTATTTAGGACAGGGTACAGGGTGTACAGGGTCTCTTTGCATAGACTGGACTCGTAGTGATCCTCCTATTTACAGCTTACATACTTGGATTATAGGCACGTGCCACCACACCCAGTCTCAACCACATCTCAGTGTGCCAGGGGTAGAGCCAGCACGGCACACCAGGGATCGAACTCCTGGCCCCTGTGTCTGCCTAAGTAGGAGCTTTAATCTGCTGAGCTATTTGGCTGGCCCTAAAAAAATTATTTTCATTTTTTAAAATCTGGAGAGTTTACATATTCAGCAAAGTGGTATAAGTATTGCAGTAAATGAGAGGAAAACGTAAACAGTATACACTGAAAAATATACACACTAGACAGGTTCACATCCATTGAAATGTAGCAAAACATTTTATCTATGTTGAGTTCTATAAGTGTGCTAACAACTACATCATGTAACTTTGCTTTTTTTAAAAAAATATCATTTTACGCTGTCCACTAAGTCACAAGAAAATTAGGGTAAAACTATTTCACATTAATACAGTATTTTAAACAATTCATATATATATGAATATGTAACTATCCTAATAACCTATTTTGAAACTATAGCACTGCTATTTGTTTCTCAATAAAATTAATTAAAAAAGAGCTATAAACATATGTATATATATATATATATGTATGTAAAAAGATAAAGACATTTTCCTCTACTCCTCAAAAGAGAACCTCCAACTTCACTTGAATAAAGGTAGCAAATTCACTCTCGCACAGTGCACATGGCCTAAACACTCAACATGTGGACAGCCTCATGACTTGGTGGGTGGCACAGCTTCTGGCATTCTGCATTTGGAAAAGGCTCCTCTGAGCCTCGTCTGTCTTCTACATCCCGTTCTACACATGCTTTAGATTTGTCAAGCAACCATTAAATATATTCTTGGCCCCAGACAAATTTCAATTAATTTTTTATATTTTCAAATGTGATTTTTTCACTTGTTTCTCAGAACAGATATGTTAATTAAAAGAGTGGAACTAATAATGAACACAGTATTCCTTTAAACCCCACATTTAACACTTTCCCCTTATTCCAGAGTCCATGTTCACAGGAAGGTTAAGAGAAGAAAGTTAAGACTGCTGGTATGAGGGGAAATACTGTTTATTTGACTAAGAAGAAAGTTAATTTGTGAAGCTTAAGCATTTACCCAAAGAATGCAGTGCTTAATGCCTACCACAGTGGAAGGAAGTACAGTCAAAACGAAAGTTCTGGTAATTATCAAATAAAGAACATTGAATCAGTAGATAGGCCAGAGAGTCTTTGAATCCACACAATAGACCCTTCAAAATTATCTACATATGTGTATAGAAAAATAAATTGACTGAATTAGTCCCGGCATCTTCAAAACATCCCTTTTCAAAAGCAGTATGAAGGAAACCTAATAAATGGTGAAACTAGCCAATTACCAAATAGATCAAAGGAATAGTTTATCTCAAGAATTAGAAAAAGTTTTAGAAAAACTTTCATCTTACTTCAACTATTTATGACTTATATGGATTCTATTAATGAAAATTACTTTAATTTAATGAACAGTACTTTTGAAAAGTAAAAAAGGAACAAATATCTAATATTGAACCACTTCAATAAAGAACAAGTTTAAACAAATGTCATGAAAGACAACTTACAATCCTAATGAATAGAAAATAATTAAGTTAGAAGCTATCATTGAAATTCAGAGCAAATGTTTAAAAACTCATTTATGAATGTTGACAAAATACAATACCAGCAATACTGCTTGTTGAGAAATAATAACTTTTAACAATAAGGTAGTAAATAAGAAAAGCAGATCTCACATTAAAATATTAACCATGAAGCTGGATTGAATGGTAGCTCAGTACGCAGCGTGCATTATATGCACCAGCCCTTAGTTTCAATCCCCAGTGCCACAAACAAACATTAACCATACAAAAATTTAAATGTGTTTTGTTATTCAAACAATTAAAAAGTAAATGTTTTATAATATCAGTACAAATGTTTTCAGTACACACTGCTTCAGATCCTTTCTTGAGAAACAAAAGCAACAAAATAAAAATTTCCCATTTAAATAATTAAGAAAAAAGCTTTAAAAGCACTTTTTTAAAATCATACTTTTCTTTAAATTACTTCATAGTCTGTCTTATAAGAACTTAATTTTGCCCTTGTTATATTGTAACACAATTATCTTAAGTATGACAAATATCTACAAGCACATTAATTAATATCTGTATTATCTGCAACAAATCTTAGAATCAGAAGTTAAAGATTATCTAAATCAATTTGTCTCATCAATGCTATTGAATGCCTAGATATTTACTTATGTTTTCCTCTTTGAAAAACCTACCAAAGAATATAAATCATCCATGAAGGAAGTTACCAACATAGAGGTAGATGACTCTTCCAAATTTGACTCTTTACTGTACCATATTTGTACAAAAACTCTCCATTTACAATGTGGTTGAATTCTGAGAGACAAACTGTAGGTTTATAAGACTGAAAGTAAAATATCCACTTAGAGTGTCTAACCTCTGAAACATCACACTGTAGCAGCACCCTGCGATATGGAGAGCCAGCGGGTCAGCTCTGTGCCTGCCTGGCTGACCAAGAGCCGCAGCTCACTGCTGCTACTATGCATGGAAAAGAGTCACACCATGCATTGGAGCCCAGGAACAGCTCAAAATTCAAAACTCAAAAGCCAGTTTGCACTGAATATGTATGTCTTTTGCACAATTGCAGACTCAAAAAGTTTCAAGTTGAACCACCTTGAATCAGCACCATTTGTACATTTCGGTGAATTGTCAACATTTTATTTTACATTAAACTCATTATCCCTTAAACAACAATTGATTTGAATGCCTGCAAGCCACCTAGATCAGCATTACATGTTTTGTTTTGTTTTGTTGTTAATGTATTTGTTACAGGGTCTCACCATGCAGCTCAGACTCCTAGTGATCCTCCTGTCTGAGCCTCCCCAGCACTGGGATTACAGGCGTGCGCCACCATGCTGGGTCTTGGTGACCAGTTCCACTTGCCCAGGAGAGGCGAAGGTGCAGCCTGAACTGTGGTGCTAGAGATTGAACCCTAGTACTTGTGCTTGCCTAAGCATGCACTTAGTCCGCTGAGCTATCTCGCTGGCCTGTGTTTTTTGTTTTTTGTGGTTTTTTTAGTGATGAATATTTTTGTCATTTATAAGCATCCTTGCACATTTGGGCCAAGTATGATAAAGTACATTATGCTATCTAGAATTTATAAGTGATTCAGATGTATATTCCTATATCTGCAGATGATTTTAAAAAATAGGTAGATACGTGGATGGACAGACAGACAGACAGACAGATGTGTTTTCAATGTGTTTCACCAGGGAAAATAATTGTAAAAGTGCTTCTCACGAAATACAGTATCTGGAGTACAGAGAGAAAATGTGACACAATAAAAGATAGTAATAAAATACAAAAAAGTCACACACACACAATATGTACACAATACTAAAATATTCCCTACCAACTGCTCTCTTACAATGCAAATATTAATAATCTGAAAATAATTTCAATCCTTATAAATGTCTTAAGTCTTGTCATACTAACATAATTAATCCTGGAGAATGCTCTAGGTGGAGCTAAGAAGGAACAGATTCTTCAGATATTGGATCAATCACTCTGCATATGCCTGTTCAGTTTACTTGATCGGAGAGGAGTTTAAGTCTTATATCTGTTTACCAATTTTATCTGAATGGTCTGTCCACTGCTCCCCATGGGGTGCTAGAGTCCCTCACCAGTACATGGAAGTTATTTCTCCTCTCTGAACTATGCATAGTTGCTTTATAAATTAGGTTGCCCCAATGTTGGCTCCATGCACTTCCAAATGCTACACCATCTTGCCGAACCAACTCCTTCATTAGCATACAAAGACCTTTCAGTTTTTCGGTTTAATTCTATTTGATCAGATACAAGATCAGCAATCCTGCCCCCTTCCAGAATAAATTTCCCCAGTCCTTCACCTTCATTCAATGTATAGCCTTAAGTGATTCTGTTACAGTAGGCCCAAAGTTGTGAGTCCTTTTTAAAAACTTTACCCACTCAATAATTTTTATAGTTAATTACACATATTTCAATATATATAGACAAAATATATATAGTACTTAAACATGATTCAGGAAGTATATGAAATTCTGAAAGAAATTCTGAAAAAGAAGTTCCTCCCAAAGAAATTCTGAAAAAGAAGTCTATGCAACACAAAAGGGTATTTAAAAAATATATATGAGATCAAGAGAGAAGACAAACCCAGAATTTTGATGAAAAGAAAATTTGAATTTTCAGCTTCTAAATTAGGATACATTCAGCTACCAGTAGCAAAATGACCTACATTAAGAGTGACGAAACTATGGTACATGTATTATTTGTTTGACTTTTAAGACAAAAGTTGTTATTATATGAATGTTTTTTTCAAGCTAAAGTCTCAGTCTTCAGGCTCCACTGCAGCACTGGCCCTCTGTGATGAAGCAGGGGCTCCTGAGCTGCAGTGTGTGCACTCATCCCCAAAGGCTTGCGCTCACCACTCCATCAACTGAACAATATAGAAAGTGTATGATCTCAGAATTCATAGCATACAAGCTCAGAACTGACTGAGCAGATTGTGGATTCACTGGTTCAATTTTGTTATACCCCCCAAAAAAAAGTCCAAATTCTTTTTTGCCACCTTCTGAAAAGCTCTGCTCAGGATCAAAACATAATCAGCATACTGAAGAGATCAATTTTAGACTTGAGCGAGACTCAGCCCAAGCCCAGTACTGGTGAGTGTGTGGGAGAGCTTCCACACTCCCCTGCACCTGCTGGACCCCTCCAGAACCAGCCCAGGCCAGCGTGTGAGTGAGAACTTCTGCTGCGCTCTCGGGGCCTCTCCCGACCCAGACCAAGTCCAGGCCCCACAAGTGTGTGGGAGAGCTTTCACGCTCCCATTTGCCTGCTGGATCCCTCCAGACCAGCCAGGCCCACTTGTGAGTGAGTCCTTCTGTCCTGCTCTCTGGACCAATCCAGATGCAGGCCTGGGGTGAAACTCTGCAGCTGAAGTCCCTCCAGAGAGGCTAGGGACCAGAATCACCCAAAAAACCCAGGAGCAGAACATCTTGCCAGAGGGGCACAACAGGTTCACTTCCAACGGCTGCAGCAGGAAGAAAACAGCAGCCAGACCCAAGCCAGGCACAACTGGATGAATTCAAACTTCATAGATCTGCACCCACATTTCAGTAAGCACTAAGGTTTTAACTGCACCAAAGCTCTACACCAAAGGTCAGAGGTCAGTGCTATACAAAATGACAAAGAGAAGGAGCAAAATGTAATCTCAGGCTCCGAGCCCACCCAGAAAAAGTGCAGAAGACACTAGCACAGAAGAAATTGGGAATCACACAGCTGAAATGTCTGAATTAATAGCACCTAAAGTAAACAAACAACTACAGAAAGGTATAGAGGAACTCAGATCAGAAATAACCTCCGAGGGGCTGGGGAGATGGCTCAGTGGGATGAGCGCTTCCCTGGCAAGAGCAAGGGCCTGAGTTCAATCCCCCGGTTCTGAAAAAAAAAAAAAAGAAAGAAAGAAAGAAA
>NW_004524591.1:5755726-5767862 GCF_000260255.1 Octodon degus
ACATTCAGGTAACCAAAGCATACAGAAACTCAAATAACATCAACCCAATGAAAAACAAACTGAGACATATAATAGTTAAGATCCCAAAATCCAGCACAAAAACAGTATGCTGAAAGCCGCAAGAGAAAAGAAACAGATCACATTTAAAGGAAATCCCATCAGAATAACGGCAGACTTCTCTTCACAAACCATGAAGTCAAGAAGGAGACTTGAGCAAATTCAGAGTAAGAGATACATAATTCAACAATAATCCTGGTACAAATTAGAAGGAGAAGTCAACAGGTCCTTCAGGGAAGAGATGATGGTCAAGAATAAAACTGACAGCATTAAATGAATTTTATTTTATAGTCATCCTGATTAATGATGGAGCAAAGGTATGTGCATTCACAAGCAATAAGAAATGACATTTAGAAATTGTAACCAGTTTCCCCAAAGCCTCATGTAGTCATGGGTGGACTTCTAGAGTTTGTGATTAATTCATGATCTAATGCTGGGATTGTGTGTGGGTGCTACATATAGCCTGGAGTGGACAGCTTGGATGCAACGTAAGGGAGAAAGTGAGGCTGCTCCTCAGTCACCCACATGCCAGCCGCTGCTTCTCCCTTTTTGCACTTACTGTTTTTTTTCTCTTCTCCCACCATGAACTGCTGCCCTCTGCCATGTGTCGCTCTGCCTTGGTGCCAGCCTAGTATGGACTGAAACCTCCACAAACTGTGAGCTCAATAAACCTTTCCTTAATTTTGGGTATCAGGCATTTTGTCCCAGCAACAAGAGAAAAGTAACCAAGAAAAAAATTTTTAAAAAAATCTAGGCAGGATCATGATCCAAATATGAGGCACCATAAAACATAACCTGACACAAAGCACTTGATAAGCGAGAATATGACACATTCTCCTATGGGAGAAACCCTAAGTCTGATGGGCAGGTGAGTAAGACATAGTTAATCAGTTATCACTTTGGATTTATAGTGGACACTATTTAATCAATTCTCCATCCTGCATTTGTTACTCTGAACATGATTTTTCTGTTATTTATAATTGGTGTTCTTGTCACTTTCTTGGGAAGACATCCTAAAAGTAAATTAAAATGCTCAAAACCATTTTGTACAAATTTTTACAAGGTTTCAAAACGTGTGTGTGTGTGTGTGTGTGTGTGTGTGTGTGTAAGAATGTGCAAGTACTCCTGATTCCTACGAGACAACTGATTCAGGTTCACTTTCTGGAAACATAAGGGACTCTACTTGCTCTTAGGTATTCTCCACCTGTTAGAGAGCCGCCCAAGACCAGATTATGCACAGCCTTGGTTTCTGCTGACACGTCTTCTCGCAAGCATCTGTCTTTCAGCGCATCTTCCCAGGTCTCTACTCACTGTGACTGAGCCCACACCTCTTGTAAGAGCACAGGTACACGAGCATATATCCAGTTATACTGGCTATATTACAGGGTATCTAATGATGTCATTGTACTGTGTTTTTATTTTGGGCTGATGCATAATAGTTGCTCATATTTGTCAATGTACTATAAAAATATATGAAATCAGATGAAAGGAATTGGCATGTCACACCATTTATCATTTCTTTGTGTGAGGAAAATTCCAAGTCTCTGCTAGCTACTTTGAAATATTGAATTAGTTATCAGCTATTTACTATGCTGTGGAACATTAGAAGTTATTCCTGCCATTCAACTTTATGCTTGTAACTGTTAACCATCGCCTTTCCCCCACATGCTTCTACAGGATTTGATGTGTTGTTGTGGTTGTTGTTGTTGTTTGTACCATAAATCAGACTCAGGGCCTTACACTGCCAGGCAGGTGCTGTGCTCCTGAGCTATATCCCTGGTGCTCTGGTGTGTTCCAGTTGAAGAATTTAATCATTTATTTATATTCAAGATAACGTTTGATAGGTAAGGAGTTACTACTGACATTATGCCAAAATTTTAACAGTATTAAAGGTTTCTTTTTTTTTTTCATTTACTTATAGCTAGGAGTTTTCTTCCAGTGCTATGTTTTGATTATTCTGTGTGTGTGTGTGTGTGTGTGTGTGTGTGTGTGTATTGCAAGTATTTGTTTTCCATGAATCTAACATAACACATCACAAAACAGGTTATTCACTTCGACCAGAAGACAGGGCAGCCCTTTTCCACAATTCGCACACCACCTGACTTTTTATGTCACAACTGACATCTTTTTATACTTCCTATATCTTAACAAATTATTGTTAGGTATCAATTGTTGCTTCTACCTTGATACCAAAGCTAAGTGATTCAAAACTGCATTGCTCTAACACACAACAGCAGTAAGAGCAGACTGAATATGACCATATACTTTTACAATTTCATATTCCCAGATGTTCTTGTGTGTGTCTCACTTGTATTTTTATTTCAGCTTTACAAATTCTCTGCAGCATTTCTTGCCAGATGGACTGACAGGGAAGGACTCAGGATCTATTTGTTGGGGGGAGACTGTCACTCTTTTTTCGGAAGGACGCTTCACAGGTTGTTGGCCTTTTCCTAATTTTTCCCTTCACCACTGACCATACCAACCAGTGCTTGCTGGCCAAGACACTTCCAGCTGAGAGGTCTATAGCTCGATTACATGACACACATTATTTGTTTCTTTTGTTCTGTACCATTTAGGTGCCTCTCTTTGATTTTTCGTGATTGAATTATAAAAAATCTTAAAGGTGATCTTACTTGCACTGAAATGTTTAGAGACTTTTGACTTTTCTCTGCCTGGATAGTTGTATCTTTCTTTAGATTTAGAATGTTTTTGGCTATTTTTTAAAATAAGATATTGACCTCTGTGTCCATTTTTCTAAAATCTTATTACTTGAATATTTGCTTCTTGATGCTGTTCCATAAATCCCATAAACTTTCTGCATTTCTTTTAATTGTTTATTTAATCATTTCTTTCTACTTTCTTGAAGTATGCTGGGCTTCCTTCAAACAATTATTTAAAAATTGTTATCAGGCAGATCATACATTTTTACTTCTTCACTGGTGCTTTATATCAATCATGCAGTTTTGTTTTGTTTTTCTGTACCAGGAATCAAACTCAGGACCTTGAGCTTGCCAGGAAGGTGTTGTGACCCTGAGCTAAATCCCAGGCCCTATAATGATAATTCAGAAATGTCAGTTTTTCACACTGTTCTTGATCCTTCTGGTTATGCATCTATGCCTGTGTATTTAAGAAAGGAGAAACCTCTCCAGCTTTTACCTACTAATTTTGTGAACATGCTGTGGCAGACATGGCATCGGCAGAGGAGGATTCCCTGGAGCTGCCACTGGGCAGATAGCAGGGCTGCTGAAGCTTGCCTGCTGCAAAGACTGCTGAACCCAAGGCTATTGACAGTGGATCAACAGAGGTAGTCTGGAGATACATGCAAATTCCTGTGTCTAATTCCGTCTTCCCACCAAGTAAAGACTAATGCATTTGTTTTGTTTCGTTAATTTTTCCCCCCTTCGGAACCGGGGATTGAACTCAGGCCCTTGTGCTTGCCAGGGAAGTGCTTATTCCACTGAGCCATCTCCCCAGCCCCTGTTTTGCTTTTTGAGACAGGATTTCACTGAGTCATTAAGGTACCCAGGGTACATGTGATCGTCCTGCCTCTAGCTCTCAGAGTGCTGGGATTATAGGCATGCACCACCACCACCACAGCTAGCAAGATTTTTCTTATTATTGTGGTTAAAATGAGGTTGTACCCCTTACATTGGCTTACTTAGATTTCCTGAAGGTATGTTTTGAATGAATAATTGATTTTTCTAGGAGACCACAATACCTAGGAGTCCTACTATATGCCACTTTGCTCTCCCTCCCAAAAGCATTCCATCATTGTAAAAGGCAGTAACAAACAAGTTTATAAAAGCAAAGGAAGCTAAATTAGTATTTGTCCTAGTCATGCATTCCATTGAGTTCATCAGTAACTTACATGTCTGTGCTACCTAAGAATTTTCATTTCTACCTAAATCTTACTATAAAGACCAGATTTATGTTTCCATTTGGAACAATTAAAAGAATGGGCACACTATATAAAACTGCCTTCAAAGATGCTCTACATGAGACCATGAAGGAAGAGCAAGCCTTGAGAGAGAGGAGCAAATGGGGTGAGCAATCACTGCGTCCCATCTTCTGCTTTAAAAGGGTCTCAGGGTAGTGTGGGCTGAATCCCTGAGGGGAGAGATGAAGTTGACAGGGTGAGAAGGTCAAAGTGAGCTTCTGAATGCCAAGCACAGGACATCTCCAGAGAGAGAAGCCTGGAGAATGTCAGAGTACCCCACCTAGGATGGCAGTGAGCAACCAATGGACACTTGTAAGAAAACACGTGCAGGTTAGTGGGAACAGTGTCTGAGGCACGGGAGGTTGGAAAGAGCAATAGAAGCCATGAGCCAGGCCAGAAATTCTTGTAATTTTAGGATGTTTGGAAAATCATAACGCATTATAAAGCAGAAATCATGATGCGTCATAAGGGGAAAAGTCAATGAAAAAAGCTGGCATAGTGATTAAAATAAAAAAGGACTTTAAGGCATACATTATACAAGTATTGCAGTTGCTCAAAAGTCATAGAAAGGCAAAAGATTAAAAGTATACAAAGAGAAAGCCATGACACACAAAGCTAAATATAATGTCTACAACTAAAACTGTATCTGAGAGTTGAGAAAAATACAAAAGGGGATTAACAGTCAGTAATGCACTGAGACAGCACAGAGAAGTACATTGTAAAACACAACAGAAGCTCTTTAAAATTAAATGGATCACGCACCTACAATATTTGAATGGCAATGGAATACCGATCTCTGACAAAACTAAACAAAAAAGGGGGATATAAATGAAATTTATATTTCATTTAAAATAGGATAGATAAATAGCTACTTTCTCTTAGTTCAATGAGAAGAAAGATTTGCACTAATAGTGTTTAGACAAGATATCATGTCTGCATCTTGTACTATAAGTAACTACTACAAAGACAACAATATGCAATGTATTAATTCTTGTGACTGTCCTACTAACCTATTCTGAAACTGTCGCATTGCTATTTCTTTCTTAATAAAATTAATTTAAAAAAATAAAATGAAATGGAAGAAAAGGAGAATAAAAATAGGACAAGTCAACAGACTACCAGCAACATGCAGGTCAACTTCAAATAGCCAACAGATAAAGACTCAAAATTCAAAAAAATGTAAAACAAAAAAATCTGAAAACAAAATGTTGAAAATTTTCTAGATTGGATGACAATTTAGAAGTCCACAAATTACCATTCTTTAGACATGTATGAAAAAAAACAATTTCCAAGTATAAAAGAAGCAAGGAATTACAACCCCTAATGAGGAAACATGTAAATTACTATAATTTTACCCAGAATCAACAGAGACATTAAGATTGGTAAACAAGGACATTAAAACTTGTTGTATATTAATGCCATATTCCATATATTAAGAAGGTATGTACAGAAATACAAAGTATAAAAAGGACTTAATTTAAACTTCTAGAGAAAAATTACACTTACAATGAAAAACACATTTTAAAAAAGTCAAGACCATCCATAACTGCGGCATGCTGAGCTCCAATAAATAGCTGGAGAAGGCAGGAGAACATCTGTTGGGCAAATGGCTTCATCACGGTGTGAGGTAACAACAAATAGGTATCGTCATGTTTACTGATAGAGCCTTAGCACTTGTGATACATTTGAAGGCAACTTTTCTCCAATTTTATATTTCTGAAAAGCGCACACACTATTCATTTTCAGGATGCTGGACACGTCTTCTTGAACAGGATAATCAGACCACAAGAAACAGCCCTTCCTTTGGTTAATATTATAATGATCTAACAAATCAACTTACTGCATGATCCAAACAGAATCCAGATATAAACAGGAGAATAACTGCAATAATACAATTCAGACTTTAATCTTCATCAAAAGTAACTGTTACTTACTAAACATGTAAGTACTATAGAAGTTGCACGTATGAATTAAAGATCAATTTGGGGCTCATTAGTGTTCACTTAATATAGTGAGTCATTTAAAATATATTTTGGAATAAATGAAAAAAGATGACTCCTCTGAAAATGTTTGAATACCACTTCATAAATTAAATTTTTAAGATTAAAAATCTAATTTAGAGGGGCCGGGGAGATGGCTCAGTGGAATAAGCGCTTCCCTGGCAAGTGTAAGGGCCTGAGTTCAATCCCTGGTTTCGCAAAAAAAAAAAAAAAAAAAAAAAAAAAAAAAAAAAAAAAAAAAAAAAAAAAAAATCTAATTTAGCAATGAAGACATTTTAAAAGTTAGTGCTACTTTTGCTGCATATACAAAATAAGTAAGATACAAACAATTATTTACTGACATAGACATTAATTAAAACTGAAAGCAGGGGGCCAGGGAGATGGCTCAGTGGAATAAGCGCTTTGCTGGCAAGCGCAAGGGCCTGAGTTCAATCCCCGGTTCCCCCCCAAAAAATTAATTAATTAATTAATTAATTAATAAAAGCAGGAATCTGTTCAATAGTTAAGATTTTGACAGGGTCAGGGAGACAGTTCAGCGGCATAAGTGCCTGCCTTCAGTATGCATAAGGTCCTGAGTTTGATCCCTGGTACCAAAAGAAAAAAAGATATTAAAATAAAAGTTGCTTTTCTCAAAAGCAATTTAGAAAATTAAATAAGTGAATTACACTGAAAAGTATAGAGGGTAACATCAAGTCAAAACAGTACAATTCACAAAGTTTAATTTATATACACAGGAACAAATCAAATAAAAGCTTGGGTGGCAGTGGCAACATTATTATTAATAGAAGGCAGCAGTTATTGCACATTCCCGGCATCCCTAAATTCTGGGATTCCTACTGCAACTTACACTTTATTCATAGTGTCAAATGTTGCCATGTCTGAGACTGCCTGGAGGGACCCTGTCCCTGTTACTTTTCTCTCATTGCTGAGAGGAAAAACAAACAAACAAACAAACAAAAAACACCCAGAATTAAGGAAGGAAAAGTTTTTGGGTTTTTTGGGGTTTTTTGTTTTTGTTTTGTTTTGTTTTTTTGTATGTCAGGGAAGGGTCTACAGGGTTTTCAGGGTCTCACTACTAGATTGGACTCTTAGTGATCCACCTGTTTATAGCCTCACAATAGGTGCTGGGCCCATTTGGCAGGCCCAGGGATCGAACCTCTGGCCCCTGTGCCTGCTTGCAGGTGCTTTAATCCACTGAGCTATTTGGCCAGCCCTAGAAAAGTTTATTCAGCTGACAGTTAATGAAGGTTTCAGTCCATACTCAGCTGGCTCCAAGGCAGAGTGGCACATGGCACCAAGCAGCCATTCATGGTGGTGGCAAAGAGCAAAGAGCAAAGGGAGGTACAGAAGTTCAGGCAGCTAGCTAGCCTCTCCCCTACCCATTACAGTGTAATGCAGATTACCTGCCCCAAGGTGGGTGCAGCAACTAGACACAAACCATAACAGACCTGCACCACCACACACTGCCTGGCCTCCCAGAACTTCCCTTGAAATCTAGGGTGAGGAGCCCCCCTATCCTGTAACTCTTACATTCTTCATGCCTACAAATCTAGGATCATATGGACACTGCTAAGATCTGCTGCTGGTGGGAGTTGCCTCTGAGTGCCTTGATGGCTTAGCACAGAAATTCCAGGAAAATAACATGTTACCATTGCTGTGTGAGAAGAGCATCCCTGGAAACTCTTCTCGAATGGAAGTCTTTGAGGCCAAGTTACACTCTGAATTTGCCTCTGCTTCTGGCACAGAGTGGAGTCTTGCCAACTTCTTGACATGCTCAAAGCATCTTTACTACTTTCCAAATACCTGCCTTCTTTTTAAATGTATTCCCTTTCTGGCCATACTACAGGTTTTCAAATCTTTTTACTCTACAATTTTGTTCCCTATTCTCACTATGAATCTGGCTGTAAACACAGACAATTATGCCACCGTCTGAAAAGTGTGCTGCCTTGAAAATTCTTTCTACTAGAGTAGTTAATGCACCGCCTTTAAACCCAGCCTCTCATAAAGTCTCAGAGCATGGACATAATGCATTAAAATTCCTTACCAAGGTGTAACAAGGAGGCCTCTGGCTCAAGTCCCAGGAAAGGCCTTATTCCCACCTGAAACCTCCTGGCCATTGCCTTTACTGCCAACATTTCTATCAGCATTCTGGCCCTGATCCCTTGCCTGTATGAAGCATTAAGTTCCACATAAGGCATTCTAAGTTATCTGTGAACATGCTCCTCCAAACTTGTCTAAATTCTCCCCTTAGATCAGTTCAAAATGCTTCTGGACCATATTATCAGTATAGCTACAACAACAACCCTATCTGAGCACCAGTTTTCTGGTCAGCTATCCATTGCCATGACAAAATATCGGAGCCAATCACAAGGAGGAAAGGTTTATCCTGACTTATAGTTTCATAGGTTTCTACACATAGTGAGCTGGGCCCCAAGCTCTTGGGCCTGCCATGAGGCAGCACATCATAGTGGGACCACTGCTCACCACAGGCCAGCCAGAAAGGTGTGAGAAAGGGAGGGGCCAGAGTCTCGTTTCCCCGAAAGCAAGTAGCCTCAGGGAATTAACTTCGTCCTGCAAAGCTGACCTCCCTCAGTACCACGTGCTGCCGCCCTTTGACACATGAGCCTTTGTGGGTCACTGCACATGTGTCCTATGGCACAGAGTCTCTGCTGGCCTTCGCACAGCAGTAAGAGTTGAGCAGCTGTGACAAACACTACTTTCTGAAAAATCTAAAATATTTACTACTTAGCCACTGACAGGAAAAATGTTCCAATTCCTGATAAAACAAAATCATCTCAGAATCAGCTAAAGAAAGGGTTTGAATTACCTGTTCCAAAATATAAGTGGTGTATTTCATTAAATAATTTTAATGGTCTTTTTCCCTCCTAACAGGATAGGTTTCCATTCCTCATAGGGGGCAAGTATGGATCGTACTCTTGAATAGTATGTGGTAAAATGAGTGGAGTATGAGGCTTATTACTAAATTGGGGATAATAACATTTATGATAACTAACTCTCTGGATTGCTCTAAAGATTAAATGGAATCATTTATCTTAAAAAATAAAAGAATGGTGATTCACTGTATTCAAGCAGTCAATAAGTGTCTGTTATGACTAACACAGACATAATTACACTAATAATACACATCAGCAGGCAACATTTGTTCGAAAGGCTCAGAGAATTATCAACAAAGTGGGAGTTCCACCTCTTCCCAATGCACAAGAAATGCAAGATCATCAATGGATTCTCCCTGCTTAAAGTTACTCTTTATCGTAACACATGAAATAAATCAAGAAAAAAAAAATTTCTCTATCATCCTCTCATACTCCATTCAAAAATGGAAGTGATACTACTCAGAGAAGACATGAAAGTGATGTTATCTAGTCTTATCATTTCCAATTAACAGTCTCCACTGCTGACAGTGACTATTTGACAACTCCCTAAATATCACCTTAGCAGACACAAGTTTGCTGAACCTCAGGAAAAGTAAATCTACATCTAAGAATCACATATCATAAGACTTCTAGTGCCTGAACAAAAATGAATCATATTATACTTTTCAAAAGTATGAGACATAAATGTGTTGCTAATGGCCTTCAAGCCCCTGCATGTTTGGATCAAGAAGTTCTCAGTATGGATTGCACCACCTTTCTATCCTTTCAATAAATGACTAGCACAGGCTTTCCAGGAAACTGCTAAAGTAATACAGTTTTATGCACCCACAGAGTTTTGTCCTAAGGGAACACCATTGGGTTTTGTCATATTCTTACTAGCATTCTGTCTACTAATGATGCTAACCATGGATAAGGATTTCTGATTTTAGCTTTTAAAATATAAGGTATTAACTAAAGAAAATGTTTAATCCATTATTCAGAGGCTATGCTAAGACATGGCTAAGTTATTATCATATGAAAGAAAATATTTTAAAGTGCTGCTATACTTGTAACTCAATATAAAAATACTACTAAAATTCAAATATTAAAGAAGCTATGGAAGCATCGAACAATTTTCCAAATAAGCTTTGAAACAAGAGCTCTTACACATGCACACATGAACAGAACGTACTTGAATTTGGTTCCAAATTACACTCTCCCACCAAGTTGGAGATACACATTTACATATTTAACCTTCAGAAACAAAGAATCCTGCTCTAATGTTCCCTATATTACTAAGAGTTACCCAGATATAAAATCAGAAGTCATATTTATCCCATTTGAGCAAGCACCTATAATTAATTTCTTGATTTTTCCAACACAACTGCAGTACTCTTTCTCTGTGCGGCCCCTCTAGGAACTACCTGTCTCGGTTTGCACTGCTATAGTGAATGTCTCACATGGGTAACTTACTTGCAGGCAACAGAAAATGGGAAGTTTCTGAGCATGGCAATTCACCCATTCATCAGAATGGTGGTACGCTGGTGAAGGCTCTCTTCCACACTGCAGACTGCTCTCTTCTCATATTCTCAGGTGGTGCAAAGTGCAAACTGACCCTGTCCCCTCTTCTTATGAGGGTGCTAGTCCCATTCATGAGTGTTGCATCCTTACGGCCCAACTCACTAGGGTCACATCTACCAATACCACCTCTTTGGGAACTACAATTACAACAAATGAATTTGAGAGAGTAAGACACAAACTTTTCTATCCACAACACTACCCTAGTCCTAGCAACCAACATTATATATTGGAAGACTTGAAGGCCTAGCATTGTAACTGGACCAAATGCATCAAGGGATTTCCTTGTTTCTGCCAATCTATCATTTTGCTACATTCAGAATGAGCAAAGTGCAAGTCATATTAATTCTACTGTCAGAGGAACTTCAGAGTTCCAATAGGAAGCTATACCTTGATCTCACCACCTGGCCCCAACCACACCCCTCCCTAATATGTGGCTCCTGCGGCATCAGATCCACAACTGCTTCTCTACTTCTGATCCTTTTCCCTGCTGCTGTCAGTGCAGAAAGGTTATTTCTCTCAAGTTTCAGCACTGAAATCTGCTCATCCCTCTGAATCTATGCAAAATGAGGCTCCTCAGGGTAACTCACTCTTTTCTAGACTATACACAAGGTCTTAAACTTAAGGATATTGTACGGAAGAGAGCAGGACAAGCATCCCTTGAATTTGAAGCTGTTAGAACATGTCACTGGAGCACTTCATGTTATTTAATGAAGCTCTTATTATTAAGAATTATCACTTTAGAAAATAAGCCCTATTTTAGGAAACAAAAACATAAGAGTATTTTCTTAACAGAGAGAGCTAAAAAGATACATTATCAAATAAGCCATGTGTATTCAAAATACTTTCATAAACTCTGGCAAACTACTGGACTTTGGTAAGCTCTGACCTTCCTTAAACCCAGCAAGCAGGTATGGAGGTTCTGCTGCTGCTTGTCCAAACTTTTAAGAACTGAGGAGGACTCTGAGTGGACTATGGATGAAGCAGAGCTTCAATCTGTGGGCCAAGTGAGAGCAGGCACACACACTCCTTGAGCCACTTAAGAACTCTGTCAGACTCTGGCTTCCTGTGGGACTCTGCCTGTGTGATTACTGTAAGCTTCAAAAATGCGAAAACACATGAGCAAAAGGCAATCTCAATTCACTAGCCCACCCAGAACAAACCCAGGAGACAAAGGCATACAAGATCTTGGAAATCACATAACTGAAATGTTCATAATGATGGCAGTGGAAGTAAAAAAAAAAAAAAAAAAAAAAAAAAAAAAAAAAAAAAAAGTCCATCAGGCTATAGAAGAAATAAGATCAGAAATAATCTCTCAGGACCAAAAGGAAAGGACAATGATCTTGAAAGAATTTCTCAGCACACCGGAAGAAAATATAGATAGAAAAATAGAGGAGAATAGAAAAAATAAAATAATGGAAACACTAAATGAACAATACAGGAATCAAATGAAATGCAACAGATTCAAACAGATATTCAGGAAATTAAGAATGCCATTGAAAGCTAGCAAAACCTCTTAAATGAAACTGAAGATGGAGTCCTAGCCCAGGTCCGGTGAGTGTGCGGAGAGTTTCCTGCTACCCCGCGCCGGCGGGACCAGTCCCAGCTCAGGCGCAGCGTGGGCCGGACCCTCTCCCAGCCCCTCGGGCCGCCCCCCACCACTCTGCAGTGCCTCCCCCACCCCGCCCGCC
>NW_004524591.1:5771871-5782077 GCF_000260255.1 Octodon degus
AAAAAAAAAAGAAACTGAAGATGGTCTTTCAGACCTCAAAGAAAGTGTTGAGGCTAATGAGCATGAAATAATAGATCTCTTAAAACTAACGAGGAAGCAGAAAATAACAATGCACCAGATACAAGACGATGCAAAGAAAAATAGCATAATAATAGATGTCAAAGAAGCAGCGGGAGACAGAAAAAAATGACCAAAAAAAGACTATTTGCAGAAGTACTAGCAGAAAATTCTCCAAACATGAGAAAAGAACCTGACATACAGGTAAGCAAAGCATACAGAACTCCCCACAACCATAATCACAATAAATCTACACCTAGACACATAATCAAGAACTCAAATTCAGCAAAAGAATAGAATATTAAATGCTGCTAGTGAGAAGAAACAGATCACCTACAATAGAAAGCCCAACCAAATTACATTAGATTTCTCAACACAAACCATCAAATTTAGAACTTGGAGTGAGATGTCTAAGGGCCTGAAAGAAAATAACTTCCAACCAAGATTGATGTGCCCCACAAAACTGCCTACTAAATTCAATGGTGAAATAAGATCCTTCCATGACAAAGAACAGTTGAAGAAACCCATGACCACCAAGTCAATCCTAAAAAGAGAATTGACAGATATTCTAGAAAGATACATATACAACCATAGCTTCAAGAACAACAGAAAGGAACCACTAAGCAGACGAAGTAATTAAAAAGAGGGAAAAAGTTCAGAATCTATAACTGAAAAATAACATGACCATGATAAGCCAGTATGTATCAGTTATAACCATCAATGCAAATGGCCTCAATTCACCAATCAAAAGAAACAGACTAGCAAAGTAGATTAAGAAACAAAATCCGACAATATGCTGCATACAAGAAACACATTTAACTCAAAATGAAATTCACAGACTAAAAGTCAAAGGATGGAAAATAATCCTCCATGCCACAAGAAATCAGAAAAAAACAGGGGTAGCTATCCTGGTTGCTGACAATATCAACTTCAAAACAAAAATCATCCAAAGAAATAAAGAAGGTCACTACATACTTGTTAAGGGAAAACTACAAGAGATAACAATTATAAATATATATGCACCCAATGCAGGAGCACCTTCCAACACAAGACAAATATTACCAGACATGAAAAATCAAATGAGCAATAATACAATAGTAATGGGGGACTTTCATGCACAATTGTCACAAAGAGATAGATCAACTGGGCAAAAAACATCATCAAAGAAATAAAACTAACCCAAGTGTGTGAGGAAATTGACTCGGCAGAGCTTTGCAGAATGTTTCCTTAAGCAACAACAAAATACACATTCTTCTCAGGTGCACATGGGACATTCTCCAAAACAAAACATATACTAGCACACAAAGAATCTGTAAGTAAATGCAAAGAAACTGAAATTATGCCACACATACTATCTGATCACAGTGCAAGAAAACTGAAAGTTATTGACAAAATAAGCTACAAAAACACTATAAACACATGGAAATTAAATAGCAACCTCCTAAACAACCAGTGTATCCAGATGAAATTAAAGAAGAAATTTAAAAATATATACAATCAAACAACAATGCAGGGACAACATACCAAAACCTGTGGGATTCAATAAAAGCTGTCTTAAGAGGAAAATTTATAGTAGCAAATTCACACATTAGGAAAACAGAAGAAACACAAATAAATGATCTTATGCTACACTGAAGTTCCCAGAAAAAGAAGAGCAAGTCAAGCCCAAAGCCCAAAGAAGGCAGGAAATTGTAAAAATTATAGCAGAAACCACCCAGATAACCATCAACTGAGGAATGGATAAAGAAGATATAGTATTTTTACACAATGGAGTTATTATTTAGCTATAAAACAGGATAAATTTAAACAGTTTGTCAATACATGGATGCAACTAGAGTATATACTCTAAAGTGAAATAAATCAGACCCATATATGCAAACATCAGATTGTCTCCTTAGTGTGAGAAAATGAAAGAGAAAACTAGAATCTGATATGTACAACAAATACTGGGAAAAATGGAAATAACTTACTCAAAAGGAAAGAGTTACTGAGCTGAGGAGGACAGGAGAGGGAGCGGTGGAAAGAGGTTTACCTATGCATATAGCAGGATGGTTTGGATAACTGTATTGTGCATTTTTGCTGGTCTATGGAAAGCAGTTAATTCTTCAATTTGTGTCATTAAACACTGACAAATTAATGCTTAATTTGCTTTGTTTAATTTTGTCTCCTTTTTTCATTGTTTGTAATTCTTCTGTTCTTAATTTCTTATACATTTCCTTGATTTTTTCTTTCTTCTTTCAATTTCACATGCATATATCTAGTAATACAAATAACTGGTTGGAAGAAAACATTATATATTACAACAAATAATGTGAAATTTATATTACTTTGTTAAGTAAAGTTTTGTATCACTTGTAATTTTTGTTTTAATTCTAATTTGTCCTCTCTTTAAAAAATCTTTTAAAAATAGCTGAATCATTCCATCTGATTCATATTTAACATGGCTATTATAATCCAAAGTGCTCTAATATAGCAATATCTGAAAATACCAATCATAGCTCATTCAGAAGCTATGTCGTTATAAAATGTTGATATTGTGATATGTTTACAATATGTTGTTATATAAGCATTTCTAGATGGAGAAGTCACTTAGAGTCCATTAAGGATACACTTTGTTTATAGATAAAGAATGTTTGGGCTGAAGTTCTAAGACATTATCCAACTTAAGTTAAGGCATACAGTCCGTGTAACTGTAGACCTAGTCCTTTTGGCCTAAATTAACTCAATATCCAATATCTTTAGCATTTCCTTTTATGACATAATTTATTTTTCTCCAAAAATTAAATCACTGTCGAATATTCTAAACCTATACATATGTGTATATTGCTATAGATGAATATTATTTTATTAATTACATTAGTATAGGTAATTTTGAAATAATACCACAAATAAATTTGATTCTGTCTTTGCAAAGAAAAAGCATGACAGAATTATGTGAAAGAGCATTGGTATTCATCACAAAAAATTCAGTACCACAAACAAAATCTAGTGAAAAATTCCCAGACACATTTTGGTAAAACTAAATAAATCAATTATGCAATTCCTTACAGGACTAACATCACTGCAAGCCACCTAACAAATCAGTCTAGTTTCATTTGTTCTGTCCTCTGTGCACATGGTCTGTTACACTTTATAAAGTGATTTACTAGGTTAGCACCAGCAAATAATTAACTCAATTAACAAAGCACTTGAAGTAGTAAAATAGAGACTCTAAACTCCATGCTCAATTAAGAAAAATGTATTCATGAAAATGAGAAAAGGGCTTCTGAATTCTTCTCTACTTGAATATTTTATTATAACACCACTCTACCTGAAAATAAATGACCTTTATTCTTCAAAAGAATGAACAGTTGGTAGGTGTGACCCATGAGAATCATTCCTTTCCCAATCATCAGTTCTATGCCCAGCAAAGTTAATCTGGGGAGGCTTCGATAGCCCACAACACAAGCTTTTCATTAACCACTTAGCCATAAGCAAAGATCTCCTAAAACTTTGAACAACACACTCAATTCTTTCTATTCAATACTTCCCATAGTATGATTTCATCATTCCTCATCTTTGTGTTAGAAATGCATTCTTTCATGACCGCAGTTGAAAAAAAGTTTTAAAGGGATTTTTTAACGAATGTTTATTTAGGTTTTATTATTGATTCAGGCAGGAAATACTTGAGACTCACTACCCCAACATAAAACAAATGAAAGAATTTTTAGAATCTAAAAGTTATTTTATATCTGCAGTTTTGGCTGTCCATGCTATGGAAAGGAAAAGTTTAATATATCTGAAATGAAACAGTATAAAAATTCAAACTATAGTAAAATTATAATTTCTCTGAAGGAACAGGAAAAGTATTCAGAGGGCTAAAGGAACAAGAAGGTTGAGACTGAAGCAGAAGAGGGACTTAGACCTGTTTCTCAGGTCAGTCAATGGTTGCTTGTGTCTCTCTCTGTGTCTGTGTCTGTCTTTCTCTCTCTCCCTCTGTGTTTCTCTATTTCTATCTGTCTGTCTCTCTCTCTCTCTCTCTCTCTCTCTCTCTCTCTCTCTCTCTCTCTCTCTCTTTCTCTCGTCCCCATGCATGCACATGTACATGTATTATACACTGAAAATATGAACAAATAATCAAGGAACTTGAAACATATAAACTGTAAAAAGTAAATCCAATAGGAAAGCAGTGATAATTAAAATAGTTTTCTCTCTTTTTTATAAGAACTTGTAACTTAAAAACACATTTTCTTAATCTAGTAAAAAGAGGGTTAGTAGGAGGAAGTATATGCAACAAGCAGTTAAGCAAAAAGTGACCAAAACAATCCATGTCTCAGATATGATAAAACACTTAACAGGACCCTAGATTATTATAACTTACACTCAGTAAAGCTCAATATCCTAATGAAACTAACATAAGGAGCTATTAGTACATAAAAGAAGAAATCACTCTATTTTCCCAGTTGTCATTTGTTCCTAATTAGGAAGGAATATTAAATGCATATATGTGTATTTGCATATTTTAAATCTTTTCTATTAATATAAGAGCATGAAAGAAACAAGTGTCTATGATATAGTACACATTGGATTGATTCTCTTCCTGGTGCGGCCCTTGTGAGCCGTGGAACCTGCTGGAAGCAATTTACATCCTTCTGACAGTTTCCCCATATGTGAAAGTATCAAGTGTCAATGGATAGTGACTTTTCTGGGTGTTTTTTTAATAAATTGCTGACATGCTCAAATATTAAACATTTTGAAGTGCTTTAAACATCATCTATTTTGATCTGTTAATAAACTACTTCCTACTAAGTAGAACAAAAATCAGATATTTTTCAAGGTTTATTTATGCTTTTCAAAGCATTAGAATTCCATCTGATAATTTATACCTTTGCTAAAGTAAATTCACAAAATGATTCCTTTCTTCTATTAAATGCATTAATAAAATTTTGGACACAGACAGACAAAAGTAGACCTGTTATACAATTATCTAGATAATTAGAGTAAAATTCTTATTTTTGGAAAAGTGACAAACTTCATTGCACATTTCTTCACAAATATAATAACTAAAGATGTATTTGGTGCCTCTTAAGTGAAAACAGTATAAACATATCATCTACCATTTTAACTGATAATATCAAATTTTTGATGTTATCAAAACAAAGGTTTTGTGGTACCCTTGCCAAAAGCAAATCAACTAGGATCCCTAGTAGAGTCTTTGTACAAGGAAAGACATTTTGAGGGGTCTATAACTGGACTTCAGGGTTTATATAATCTTGTATAGAAAGTATTTAAAGGTAGATTTACATCCTGAAATCTCTTTTCACAGTTGCTCAAGAGAAAAAAAAAACTCTTCTCATTAATTTGTAAGTAATGAACTCAGTCTAAATTCATACTCTTAGTTTTGTGAACTGTTTTTTCTGAATGACTTACTATGAATTTTTCTTCTAATATTTTAAGGCATGTATTACTCTATCATGCTAAATATTTATCATCATTATTTAAGTAGTAACCAGAAACACACAAGAATAGCAAATGGAGAACTGGAGACATCTGTGTTTATGGCTTTCAGCTCAGGTCAGTCTGAAAAGCATTTTCAGATCACCCTCTTGAAAGACAGAATCTGACAAGGAGGGCAGCAGAAAAAAACAGGCCCCAAATGAAGACAGGACCACTAACAATGTTTTAACTTTATGCTGGTATAAAACCAATACGCATTCAATAGATATCAACTTTGTAGTTGGAGTTTGGATATTCTCCCATTCTACCCCTATGATAGTCTCCAGGGATGCCCACTAATGGCGGTGAGTCCCAGCTCCCAGTCACCATAAGATCATGAGGATAAACGATATAAACTCTGCAGTGTGTCATTGCTAAGCTAAGGTGTTGGGGGGACAGATTTGATCTTATTTTTACATAAGTAGTGCTGTAGAAATGGTATTTAACAAACTTAATGAGATTTATTTTGATGAACATAAGAAATCTAAAATTTGAAATTCTGTTGTGCTTAGCAACCTCTAGTGAAAGAGTATTTTCTTTTAAGAAGGCAGAATTCTCCAAGTGTATAGTATGCTCATTATCTTAGTATGTACTTCCAAAGCTCATAGATAATAAAAATACAAAATATATGTCATCATAAACACATACAAATACATTAAGAAACAGATCATTTACAAAATGACCTACCTACCTATCTCTTCCATTTTGAATCACTTATTTTAGACCATATAATCAATACTACCAGTCTCTGTAGAAATATGTAAACTTCTGATTATTTCATTATATTAAGTTATGTCTACCAACATATAAAGACTTTAGGTTGAACCAAATAATGTTATTTAATTTCATGTATCATGTTAAATTCTACTGACATCAAATCTCAAATTTGGTGAAATTAGCCTACAAAAGAATCAAATCCAATGAAAAAGCAAAAGAATAGAAACAAGAAGAATGACGATCAAATAGATGCTTCAAGGAGTATTCTCAATGTCGAAGAGTAATGAAGGATTTTTAAGAGAACTAAAAGTAACCAAAAATGTTTTTTTAAAAAAAATATAGACCACTTCACGAATTTGCGTGTCATTCTTGCGCAGGG
Organism: Octodon degus; assembly: GCF_000260255.1. Taxonomy (NCBI): domain Eukaryota; kingdom Metazoa; phylum Chordata; class Mammalia; order Rodentia; family Octodontidae; genus Octodon; species Octodon degus. Next base: position 5,778,500 of record NW_004524591.1, read on the forward strand.
GCCATGCTAATCTTCTCTGTATCGTTCCAGTTTTAGTATATGTGATGCAGAGGTGAGCACACCAAAAATATTTTTGAAAAATGATACTTAAAGTGTAATCATAAATCATACCATTATATAAAGCTGAAAACATCACGCAAAAACTCAGTTTTACAAATATTAATGTTTTAAAGAAAGTTTCTGAAGAAAAATAAAATTATTTTAATAAGTATCTTAGTTCTTAGTATTTAGTTCTTGCCATGATAAAGTTTCATTTTTTTCTACTCTTCATGGTGAAATTTTGTATCTTTCTTTAAGAGACTAAAACAACAGCATTTTATCTCGGCAAGTTCATCTTAGGTAGGTAACACAAACCTAAATACTTTTTGGCCAATTTTACTTTTCAGGAGAACCGAACATATAATCAAGACCTCTGCAGAATCTAAAACTAATCAGAGAAAAGATTCCTATACCAAGAATCATAATCATCATTTTTTTCCTCCATTTTGAAAAACTTAACAAATGTCTAGTAACCCCAATGTCACACCTCTTCTGGCTAATTCCTACTAAATCTTCCTCTCTTTAGAAGGAATGAAATTAAAACTTTATAACCCTGGTATAGGAAAAAAGTCATTATATTACATCTGATTCAAACAACAAATAGACCTTTAAACATTTGCAATCATCTATTCAAAATCTATGACCTACCCAATTCCAAAATGAAAATAAAAATCTATCTACAAATTTGATGACATTTCTAATATGTTTCTGATGAAAACGACTGCCAGTTTGGAGAAGCAAATATTCAGACTCCTTTCAGACCAATCTCAGAACTTACAGTGTTTAGCAAAAATCTTATTTAAAACTACCCAACAATAAAAACCGTGGTCAGGGTCTTTATCCTTGTTTGATGTTCCAATTAAGTTAGTTTAGATAGAACCAAAATGAACAGAGTAGCCTCTCAGTAACCTGATAAACATCTTTTAAATCACACATACTTGTGTATGTTTCTTACACATGTGTCCACACTTACACAACAGTGTATATATTTATGTACTATATATATTTTTTTAACTTGTACTAATGTATGAATCAAGATATTCAGGCTCAAATGTAAGTTTTATTTTATTGTACAATCATCAGAAAAGAAAAGGATTAAGTCTGGAAAGCTATACTCACAATCATTCACAGAACAATCTAAACATCCAGAGGCTATGTATTCAACACCCATCTAAGAAATCTGCATTTTATTTTTATTTTATCTTTTTGGTACTGGGGATTGAGCTCAGGACCTTGTGCTTGGCAGGCAGGTGCTTATGCTGCTGAGCTACTTCCCCAGGAAAATCAGCATTTTAACTCCACCCATTCTAGGGACATGCACCATCATAAGGCTACAAATTATAAATATATATAAAATTGAATAATATATTTTCCTATTCTATTCAATAATAACTTTAATAATGTCTCCAGACTGAGTGGTCTGATGCAATGGAATAATGAGTATTAATTATGGAGTGACAATATTCCCAATTTAGAATCTTTACAGTATGTAGGCCTATAACCCTTCCTAAACTAATTCTAAAAGACACCTGACTCACAACTGGACAACTGTTCATCATTTTCTCTGTGTGCTACAGAATGCAAGACTGCCACACAATTCTGGCATTTTCTAGACCCACAAAATTCAACTCAAGCACAGTCACTGTAAAACTTAATTCATATGCTTATCTAAACAATGTAAAGGCCTGAGGTTGAGGTAGAAAAGTAGAAAATAAGAAACAACAGGCTAAAAGGTAAGCCAGACTGTGCATGTATGTATTTGGTGAAAAAAGAGGGAAAGGTACAGAGAAGTCTCAAAGATGAGAGATTCCATTTGTGGCTCTGTGTTATCACCTCATTGTCATTGAGAAATTCACGTGGTGACAACGAGCTTTTATGATTAATCTGACATAAACTTGACAAGCAAAGTAACCAAGAAAAAAAAATGGAAAGAATTATCCCTGAAGCTCAGGAACCAGATCAGAACAACAAAAGTGAACTCTGAGTCCCCAGAAGTGTGAGGGGAAGGCTCTCCTCTCGAACTGAAGCCAGTAATGCCCACCTGCCAAGGCCACAGCACTGCGCTCCCCATTAAACTTGTGCATTCATTCATTTTTGTCCCTACTACTTCAGAAATGGGGATATTGGCTGCATTTGTACAGAACGGGAATTGAGCCTTGAAAAAATTTAAGTAGCCTGATGAAGGAACCAAGGTATTCTGCATTCAAAGCCACCTTTTTTATTTTCTCAAAATATACTGTATGGTCTCTTAGGCATAATACTTAAGAACATGGAGTGAATGAGATTTCTAAGCAAGTAAATGTGGAGAAGAACTGAGGGTCAAACACAGGACTTAGAATTTGTCTCTACCCTACAAAGCCTTGGTGTCTTCTAGCATTGGGTTCTTTCCATACCTCCCAATAGGCTCCATAACAGCCTCCATACCTGTGTACACTGGCCATAGGACTTGATTTCTATTAGCAGCTGAGCCCCAGAGCCCTACTTCATGACAGAGAAGCACACACAAGAGGCCAAAGTACTAACTGAATCCCCTGTGCTGCTAATCAGTTTCTACTTGCTTTGCTTATTGTTAGAGTTCTTCATTTTTAGTACAGAGTACTATTTTTATTCAGTATTCATTATTTTACCTAACAACTAAGTTTTCATGCTGTGGGATGGGCCTGAGTCTTCTAATACTGGCAACTTCTAAGCAGTTTTGGGAATTTCGTCGTTGGAACCCCTTCCCACACCAAGATACTATAGTTTACAGATTCTGCTCTTTATCCAAGTTGGCTAATTTGGCTTCTAATCTTGTGCTTGCCTGGCATTGTGTGGTGGTATTTCTGTTGAAAACAATTTAATTGTCTACTTATGTAAATTCAGCACTAAATATATTCTTTCACTCTTTGTAGGAAACACTTTCCAAACTTCTCACGGGCTAGTCTTCTGGGTATTCTCTTTAATATGTTATCCATTCTACTTATAACTTCCATGGAAGAAAGAAGGATAATGCAAGAATAAATTCTCTCCTTTGGCTTTCTTTTTCATTTTTTCCTCAATGTCTGGATATCTCATCTAGTAGCATTGTAGTAATATGTTATTAAAGCTTTTCCACTTTATCTAAAGAATTAGTGAATCTAGCCATGGACTTTTGGATCTTCATAAAGAACAAAGAATAAAAATTGATTGTTAGATGAAATTAAACAGTTTTTCAAATCTGTTTTCTGAACAAACGATTGTTATAGTAAAGGCAAGTGTTCAAAGAAGTCAGAGAAAAAACATCACTTCACAAGTACACAAGGAAAGGTTTCTGGCTCTGAGCTTTGGTCACAGCTCTCGATGGTGTACAGCTGTGCCAGGTGGAAACACTGAGTCATGAAGAAGGAAGAGCAAATCTGATAGGAAGGTCGGCACTCGTGAACTTACCGAAACAACCACTATGGGACATAAAGCCGCAACACTGCTCTCTGCAAGTATGTGCAGCAACTTCTGGGTGTTTTGGAAATCAGTTGTAACCTAGAAGACCAAGAAAGTAAAAAGAAGCTTTTACATGATTTAGA
>NW_004524591.1:5782952-5804969 GCF_000260255.1 Octodon degus
ATGAATAGAAAGATTTGTTCTAATACTATTTGTAAACAGGATATCATGTCAGCATCCTGTATAATGAATAACCACTAAGACAACAATATGCAATGTACTAATTATTGAAACTGTCCTACTAATCGGATTTGAAACTCTCTCATTGCTATTTGTTTCTCAACTAAATTATGAGAAAAAAACCAAAACATTTCATATTCAAATATTTAAAGATCTAGAAAAATTATTACTTTTCTTTGTTACTATTTTTCTTCGGATCTTCAACTTCTTTCAATCATTTGTATTTACTACTTACATTCACACAAACAAAACTGTAGCACTGATCTAAGATGATGCGCTGAATATCGCTGCCAGCCTGAGATGGGATCCCAGATGTGACTTTTACATGCTAAGAGAAAATGCATATAGAGAAAAGTTCACAAACTGGACAGAAATACAAGCCATGAACATAAATAACTCCACATAAAATTACTATAAAAGCAATACATAGGGGCCGGGGAGATGGCTCAGTGGAATAAGTACTTGCCTGGCAAGTGCAAGGACCTGAGTTCAATCCCCAGTTCTACCAAAAAAAAAAAAAAAAAAGCAATACATAAAGTCTAGCAAAATATGCAAAAATAAATCGAGTGAACTGTAACAAGTTATCAAGACAAAGATATTTTAAGTGGGCCATGAAAACACATTTATTAATACTTGCTAAATAACGAGCAAAAAAAGAACATAATAACTGCTTCAGATAAGAAAAATGTAGGAAATATATGTTCAGAAACAGACAAATAATGTTTTATGTTCTTATGTTTCACTTTAGTTCTTGCAGAATGGGATGGAACCCAAAGTGTCTGCACTAACATAAACCCTCCACCTATCCCCTTTTTTGAAACAGGATCTTAGAAAAGCTATAAATCTTACAGGCTACAGTCCTTTTCCTCAGACTTCCCAAGTGTTGGGATTATAGGCTGGGATCCTAAGCAACAGTCTGGTGTAACTTACATGATAAATTTATTGTATAGAATGCTGAAAGACTGTAATAGAAAGGTTGGTTAGACAGGGATGGTTGGATGATACTGAGAGGAAGTTAAATACTATAATTACAAAGAATAAGGCCAGCCAAATAGCTCAGCAGATTAAAGCACCTGCAAGCAGGCTCAGGGGCTGGGGGTTTGATCCCTGGGCCTACCGTGCTGGTCCCACCTCCCAGGGTGTACTGAGACAGACATTGAGACTGGGTGTGGTGGCATGCACCTGTAATCCCAGCTCTTGGGAGGCTGTAAAGAGGAGGATCAGTATGAATTTGATCTAGGAGTGAGACCCTGAATACTCTGTAGACCCTTTCCTAAAATAAAAAAAAATTATAAAGAATAGACATTACCACAACTATAATGACTTATAACAGGAAATCGAAATCATAACAGTGTTTATGAGAGAGAGAAAAAACTAGTACTTGGGCAATGATAATATATTAAAGAACTGACTAGTGCAAGCAAAACACAAGAGATAGCCTCAAACTTAGAAGGAATGGCCCATATATTATACAACCTTTCTGAAAAAGACTTTTATTTCTTATAACTTAATATTGTACTTCAAGTTCTTATTATAACACCTCAAACAAAAATTTAAAAGTCAATATACAGGGAATCTTTTATAATGGTTTCTTTGCTCTAATAATTCCATAGGAACTTCCATTTCATCTAAACTTCAGATAACATACTCCACATCCAGAGGCTAGTTTCTAAAAGTTAAAAAGAGGTAACAGCACTAGTAATTCCAGTGCTGGAGAGGCTGAAAACAGGAGGATCACTATGAGTCCAAGCTGTGTAGCAAGATCCTATACCAAATACATTGTTAAAAAAAAAAAAATTCTATTTGTTTTTTTCTTTATGATTGAAAGACAATTTGGCTGGTGGAAAGATTTGTAAACAATACTGTCTGCTTCTAAATTACTTAGTTGTATTATTTCATTGGCTGAATATTACCTCTAAGTTTTTGCAGAACTTTACCTTTTTTTCTGTTTTTTATTTGTTTGTTTGTTTGTTTGCGGAACCAGGGATTGAACTCAGGCACTTACACTCACCAGAGAAGGGCTTATTCCACTGAGCCATCTCCCCAGCCCCTGGTTTTTTTTCTTACATAAAGTTTTCACCATATTTTTGTTCCTCAGACTTTTGCTTTCATATTGTAAAAACAGCTTGTCTATGCGTGAAAGCTTCCCTCACACTGTATTTCTCTCCTAGATTTGTAGTTAATCACGCCACACACAAACCTAATGAAGTAAGTCTGGAAGGAACCCAAGACTCCCTTTGTCTCCCAATATCACACCGGTTTATTCTGTAGAATTTTTATTCTGTAGAATTCAAGGTAAAAACTGTTAGACCATATTGCAAGAAATGAACAGCGCCTAGGCATTTCCCATTGTGCTTAAATATTGTCTGTATCCCTTGTAATTCTCATGTTGGTTGTTATTTATCCACACTCTGGTCTTCATTTTATAAGATATGCTTCACATTTTCAGAAAACTCTTCATCGATGTTACATTTGAAATTCTAGGGCCTGCAAGGTAAGTTCAGGAGACTAAGCATCTGCTTAGGCAAGTGCAGGCATCGGGGTTCAATCCCTGGCTCTACATGCCCCACCATCCCCACCCCCGGGCACACTGAGCCAACCACTGAGACCAGGCATGGATTTTATTAAAATAAGATTGTATTACTCATGCCATTTTAATTACTTAATTTTGATGCCATTTTAATTACTTAATTTTGATGGCAGAAAAGCAAATGCAGTAAAAATGAAAGCAAGGCTAAACTTCAGATAATATGCTCCACATCCAGAGGCTAGTTTCTAAAAGTTAAAAAGAGATAACAGCATTGGTAATCCCAGTGCTGGAGAGGCTGAAAACAGGAGGATCACTACAAGTCCGAGCTGCGTAGCAAGACCCTGTACCAAATACATTTTAAGAAAAAAAAAAAAAAAGAAATTCTTTTTTTTTTCCTTTATGATTGAACGACAATTTGGCTAAAGATTCTTGAATTCTGCTTTCCTTTGAAGATTTTTGGTGAGGCATCATTGTATTTGGAGGAAAATCTGGAAATCTAAAAGATCTGTACTTATTTCAGAGTTTTAGTTTCTATACCGAGGTGTGTTTCTGAAGAATTCTATATGTAGGTCACAATCTTAATCATAGTTAAGAGTTATTACCATTTATTATTTCTCAATTTTTCACCGAAAATGAGCCCTTCATGTGATACAGGACAGTGTGTTATGCGAAAGAATTTTTCTTCCATTTTCTTAAAGAATTTCTTTGCTTTTCTACCTGATATACAGAAAGTATCCATATATTGGATGCCTTTATCATTCCCATCTATTTTATTTTAATTACTTCTTACCTGGAATATGCTATAATTATTTCAAATTTTCCTTTCATAACAGGTTTTTTAATGGATTCGTTCTGCACTGGTGCTCCTTTAGTTGCATTTTGCTCCTCCATTCAATCACTGTTAATGTCCTCAATATGCTTATTAGCGCTTTTCACCTTGAGTTTGGATTTGGGTTCTATGCAATAAATCAATGTGATATTTGGGAGACAAAAAGAGTCTTCAGCTTCTTCCAAATTTTTTTCTTTAGATTTGTATAGTCTATGATTGCTTATCGTACAAATCACATAGTTTCCTATCAATTTTTTATGAGTCGTATAGTTTTTAAAAAATGACAGACATTGTTATGAATCTCTGCCTCTGCGGGGATGCCACAAAAAATTAGGGAACATTTCTACTCTTGAGGGATTTTTCTGACTTTTCCCCCAGCCTTCAATTCAGCCCTGTTGTCTGGTGCTGTGTTACTAATTTAAGATTTATCTATTTTTTAACACTTATCTATGTTTAATGAATCACTTCCCCCACTCTCCAAAAATGTCAGGGATCCATAGACGGGGTTGAGAAGCCATCATGATCCTGAAAACCATCTTCAGTTTTTTCTTGGCTGTTACTTTTTAAAAACTTCTGTCCAATCTTAGATCTTTCGGCTTTGTTGGGTCACCTTTTATTTGCTTGATTCACTCCTTTTCCCTTTTGTAAAGGACTAGACAGAGGAAATTTTGTAAATGATATTTATCATACTTACCTGGTTGTTATTATTCTTAAATATTCCTAGAAATTATTTTACTTCTTGTTCTCATTCTAAAAATGGAAAGTACTCCGCAAATAGAGTATTTTGATATTTGACAAACAGCTAAAACAGAACTCCATTTTATCTATGAGTTTGTGTGTGATTCCTGTTAGATTAAATAAAAAATCATTAACTTTTTATTAAAGTCACACATAAGCTCTTCATAATTTACCAATTCAAATGCTAACCATTCAACTTTATTCCTCTAAATATCTACACACTAAAGACCATTTTCTTGTACTATTACAACCACTGGGCTCATTCTTTCCTGTGACAATTTTAATCCACATTGAATTAAATGTACACTTGTGTCTTTATTAAAGCTAATACTTAATGTGTACCTGATATATTCATATATATATATATATGTATATATATATATATATATATATATATGTTTGTATATATCTTAAACTTAATTATTAACAACTAGTAAAAATTAAACTTTTAGAATACAGGGCACAGTTACACAGAAAGCACAAAGCTCAGATATTGCTAGGCATTACTACTTTATAATAAAAATGCATTTGCTTAGTTATTTGATAAATTAAAAATCCAACTAAACAGTAACATCATTCAGCAGCAAAGAGAGGTATACATACAATATTTTTATAAAAGGTATTAAATATGAGTGTTTTTATACTTTTTAAAAACAAAAACACAAACTGAATTGCAATCTTCTCTTCTTACAACTGAATCTCTTAACGATTTATAGTTAAGTGTAATTATTTTATTTAATCATACTGTTCTCCTCCAAAGTAGAAAACAATCAATATTCTCCATCCTTGGGTAAAAAAAATTAAATTTTACCAACATATATCAAAAGATTCTTTGACACCTATAATAAACACTTTTGACAATGGGATTAGCTTGTTTGTAAAAAAGCTCACAGCATCCTCTGCCGTCATTCCTAATGCTTTACCAGTTAGACACAAGTAGAACAAGCTGTTGGTCAGAAGAACTTCTTGTTCTGTAAATATTTTGATTCAAAGAACATTTAAACAAAATATAAAACAACTTTCCGATGTGCTCAGTAAAATTAAAGAAATATACCCCCCAAATTAAATCCTTTCCTCACAGTATAACAAAGAAGAATTCAATAAAGATTTGCAAACAACTGCATACTCAAAATACTATGCAAAGCACGGATATTAGGGTAGAAGTCAGGTTGTCAAAAGTTTTCATTTTCAGAAGAATCAAGACTTAACGAAGTCTGAAAGGATTTGGCTGAGGTCCCAGGAGTCACGGGCTCCGCAATGCCTTTCTGAGAAGCCAACCTCTTCTACACAACATGCTGGTTGGGTCTTCTGAGTCTCAATCTGGCCATTCTCACTGTTGTCACACTCAAGCAACAGCATTAATGTGGATAGAAGCAAGAGATTGGAGAGGAAGGCAAGAGATTGGAGAGGGAGGCATTTTCTCTCCTCCCCATAGAGGGTCTCCCCCACGCAAGAGTTGGCCATTCACTATATCTTCTTTTGATCGCTGAATCAATTTTTAATTCTTTTGTTAGTAAGAGCATGGACTCCAGTGAGGGGCCCTGGGTTTGAGCCTGTTTCTGGCACATTCTTGTATGACTTATGATAAGCTGATTAATGAGCCCTGTGGTTCATTTCATTCACAAGCAGGCCAAGTATGTCACAGAAATGATTTGAGAATTTGCTAAATTAATACAATAGATGTGAGGACTACATTTTCTAAAATCACTTCTATACAGGCCATCTTTCTGGAAAGAAACATGATTCTGAGAGAGAAAGAAGCTACAGCTCTTATGTGTTCAATCTTGGTAGATTTCTGAGGTGAACAAACCAGTGAGGGTACTGGAAGGCTAACTTTAAATGGCGAGTTGGCAGGCTATCTGAGCACCATAGTTCAAAAACTGCTACCATAGATTCAGACCTGAGCCATCTGGTTATATCAAAGGAAGCACTGACACACCCACAGTCCTACATGTCAAAGAGAAAAGCATTTTGACAAGATCTGCTGGTACATTGCTATCGGATCTGAATATCCCATTACACCAGGGGAAGGGCTGGTGCTCCTCTAATTATACAGCATACAAGGCATGGAGGATAAAGATTGTAGTCTAACAGGTGCCTTTGCAATGTTGATAATGTAGCAAACACTGTCTCTGTTTTTGAGTCCATAGGCTTTCCTGAACAAGCACTGCTCCAGAAAGTCTGAAGTCTAGTGTACAAAGAGGGGATCAAACTGTACAGTGAATGTACAGATTTCATTATAGTAAAAGATACATTGCCATTAATCCCCTTCAAGATACTTCCTCTGGCTTTGAACACACATCTCTTAGCTCCTCCTATTGTGCGAAGCAGTTCTAGAAGTCCTTCTTGTTTTATGAATAGTTTTTTGAGGTGTGATCAAAAGTGCTGTGAAGGGGCTGGGGAGATAGCAACATAAGTGCCTGCCTGGCAAGCACAAAGTCCTGAGTTCGATCCCTGGTACAAACAATAAAAACAAAAAACTACTGTTAATGTTGCTGCTGAGTGCTACACAAAGAAAAGAAAGGCTGGGAGAAACACTGCAGTTTCTCCTCATCCACCAGACCTACGCCACTCTGGCTCTTTCCCCAAGTTAAATAACCATGAAAAGAGCCAACCAAATAGCTCAGCGGATTAAAGCACCTGCAAACAGGCATAGGGGCCGGGGGTTCGATCCCTGGGCCTGCCATGCCAGCCCTGCCGCTGGGGCACACTGAGACAGCAATGGAGACTGGGCATGGTGGCATGCACACCTGTAATCCCAGCTCTTGGGAGGCTGTAAACAGGCAGATCACTATGAGTTTGATCTAGTAGTGAGATCCTGACCACTCTGTAGACCTTTCCCTAAAAATACAAAGAAAAAAATGAAAGAAAGAAAGAAAGAAAGAAAGAAAGAAAGAAAGAAAGAAAGAAAGAAAGAAAGAAAGAAAAAAGAAAAGAACCATGAAAAGTAAACATTTTGGATCAATTCAGGCTATCAAGGTAGTCCTGACTATACAACTAAAGACTTTCACTAAAAAGGACTTGAAGAACTGCTTCAAAAGTCACCCAAATGATGGAATACTAAGTGTGTTTAAAGACAGGGAGCATAATGTGAGGGGAATTAATGGTAGTGTGTCCTTGACTGTATTAATATCTTTATTTAAACATTCGCCATAACGCTAATAACCATACTTGCACACAGTGTGGTGTGTTACATGTTTACTGAGCTGCCACTCTTTAACTGCCAGACATACTCAACAAGCTCCTTGCATTCAATATATTCACTGAGGCTTTATCATTTGCTGGAATCTACAGCAAAAACTGAAATCATGTTGCGTCTCTATCCATCTGCAGGTCTTACTGTCTTCATGTCAGGAAAGACAAGGCACAGAGCTAAGGTCACACAGCAAGCAGGGCTGCATTCAGCCTTCAGCCTCTTGACCTCCCTGGGTCCACACATCTAAGGTATACAAAACGATATTTCTCTGAGTAGTGTTACCTTGTTATGGAAGTCACAAGGCTATTACACAAAGCAGGGTGACACAACAGATACCAAAGTCAACTCAGAAAAACACTTCATCGGGCAGCATCCTAAGCAAGTGGCCAGAGGAGTTCTTGTGATCATACTCCCTTAAGAACTGTCTTCCTTTGGAAATGTGTTTCTCTGTTAAATCACTGAAGGCCAACAATTACTCTGATCGAAAATGACAAAGACTGTGGAATGAAAAACAATAAGCTCTAATCCTAAGAAAACCCAGCAATCTAGCCAAAGAAATTCAAGGCTTCCACTTTTATACAGATTGTATATCCAAGGGTGGATAGTGTTTAAACAAAATATAAAAGTACCAAGTACAAATCTGTTCAAGATTATCCTTCTGCAGAGTTTTTACCAGAGAATATTATGCTATCGTATAACCAGTAGACAATATAATAAGGTAATTGGGAAATAATGGGCAATGACCCATGAAAGCATGTTTGGCCAGCGTAATTTCAAGGTCTTATTGAGTTAACATGACAAAAGATTATATGTTGTAAAGGTACATACAGAAATGCAATCTGTTTTAACAGTAATGCATAAAACATTTACAAGATAAAAATTCCCAGGCTGACATAAACAAATCCTATTTATCTTAAGACACAGAGTCAAGAAAAGAAGAATATCCTGTCCAGTGATAGATTGATGTAAAGTTTCTTTGGTTTGACCAACAAATATTTACTGAAGACTGCATTTCACATTGAGAGTATATCAAAGAAGGAGAAGTTTCTGCCTCAACAGAGGTTGTATTAAACCACAAATACAAAGAAGTTTAGATTCTTTTTCTCAAGTTTTAACGTACAGCACAATCCTTTGGAATACAGTTAAAAATACACTTTTTGAAATCACACAGTTTATCTATGCATAGCAATGTTCTCTTAGATGTTGGATGATGCCTAACAAGAAAAATTTCTAATAAACTTTCCCAATGCTCATATGACTAGTCCATATACAACTCTGAAATAGAAAGAATTTAGGTGATTTAAACCTATATTAATCTAAAACCTTCTCTAATTTTGTGTTACCAAAGACAATTTTAGCTTCAACAAAGCCACAATAAGTGCCTTTCTGTATCATCTATAATTAGTTACCTATATCTTTATTCCATCAACCAGCATGGCAAACATAAATGATTCAAATTAGAGACATTCATTCATTTTCCTTCAACTTCTTGCCAAACTTATATCAAAGCCTATTTTTATTTACATATACAAGACTTAATTTTTTCAGAGTAATATGAAGACACACTAAATATATATAAAAGTATAATTACAGACTTTTTCCATATAAATACACACTGAAGCATACATAACAAATGAGTTATGTTCTAAGCAAAATATTATTAACTTAAAATTAGTAATTGGAATCAACTTGAATACTGCTATTATATTTCATCTAGCTGTACACAGTAACACAAGCTGTTTGTGTTACTGTAGTTTCCTCTTAAACGAGAAATATCCTTGCTATATTTGTATGAATTTTTTCTATCTTTTGTAATTTATAATATAACCCATCAGACAGATATTACTTAACCTGTAATTTCAAAACACTTTTCAAACATTGAAAGTGGGTCACATTTTCAACAAAAGAGCAAAAACACAACCACATTACTTGTTTCACATGTGAACCAACATGTGCATACCCTGCATTTTACTTTCAGTACGGGAGGTTAAATTGAACACTTGGTCCTGAGCTACAATCCTACCTCATTTTATTTATGAGGTAAGGTATTGCTGCCCAGACAGCAGCTTGCAGTCCTCCTGCCTCAGCTCCTAGAGTGGTGAGATTACAAGAATGCACCACCAGGCCCTGCCTACTCTGTGGAACTTTTCCAGATAATATAGAAAGATAGACTGCAACCTTGATGTAGAATCTGACTGCATGTTCTCAAGAATTTTAAACTGCTGTTTATAGATCTATTTCTTCACACACTACACGCGCACACACACACACACACACACACACACACATACATGCACACACACACAGGCCAGGCCCGCTCATTTCTCAGCACTGCCTCTCTTTCCCAACAGAAGGCTGCTTATAATTCCTTTCAACACTGCTGCTGACACCAACTCATCTAATCTCTGCAACATCTGCGATCTCTCCTGCCCGTCCCTTCCCTCCTCCTGTGAATACCGGCATTTATTCTGGTTAGGAACTCAATTAGCGCGGCTTGGGTGTACTATGTGTTTTAAACTCTTCTCAACTGTTCACATGATTGATGGACACCCAGCAGGTACCTCTTTATCTGCAGAAATGTATTTGGCTGGTGTCCAGGTGGAAAAGCATTCTAGAAGCTTGCTTACACATCATCCTCTCATCATTAACCACAAGTATGTATCTGCCTCCTGCCATACACACAGCACCGTGCTAGGATCAGTGATAAGAGGTGGTGAAAGGGACATGTGTAACAGCAAAAGCAGAATACAGAATGACACCACTGTTGGTGAAGACTTGGTTTGGAGGTCCAAGAATTAGAAAAATGGAGACAACTTGATAGGATGGACAATAACAAACTATATCTTAAAATAAACTCAACAAGCACAGGAGGTGTGCAGGCAAGGAGGATGCTGGGTACAAATGAGGCCAAAAAATTAAACTATTTAATTAATTTAATTAATTAAACAATGTAATTTCAAGACATTGATGAATCTTTTAACTATGAAAGCAGTAACACTGAGAGAGATGTTCAGTACAGAGGGGAAGGTCTCAACAGATCGACCAGTCTGCAGAGATGATGTTTGCTCTCCATGCACTCACTGAGTAGTCACTGAAGATACACACTATCAAGGTGAGAAGAAGAATCCCCAGGCCTGCCATGCTCACCCCGTCCCCAGGGTACGCTGAGATGGTGACTGGGTGTGGTGACGTGTGCCTGTAATCCCAGCACTTGGGAAGCTGTAAACAGGAGGATCACTACAACTCAGATCTACACAGTGAGACCCTGTACACCCTGTCTTAAATACAAAAGAGAGAGAGAGAGAGAGAGAGAGAGAGAGAGAGAGAGAAAGGTAAGAAGAAGAAAAAAGATAGGTTTTTGATACCCAGGGGATGGCTAAGTAAGTTCCTAATTGTAGGCTTTAAGAATGAGTTTTCAAGTAACAAAATGGCACGGGTAATTTATCTGATCACAGACCCAAAGGAGTGTATTTGGTTTGGTTTTCCTAGAATCGCCAAGACCTTGAAACTATTATTCAGCTAAAGCCACTGCAATAATAAGACAATCTACTTTTTGGTATTATAAAGTATAAATATACCTCATCCAAATAGCTGAAGTGAAATGCACTGCCTAACGCAATTATTAAGGAAATATTTAAAAACATAAAATGATATTTTAAAACTTCATGTACCCCATAATCAGCTTTTAAAAATCAATAGAATGAAATGAAATCACAGCAACTCTGAAATTACACCTCAATTTAAATAGAATAAGCAAGTAATTGTACATATATTCACCGAAATGAGCTACTGAGCTGTTGAAAGCTAGCAACTATATAATGTACCTGACTCAAAAAAGCAATATTCTTTTCGTGCTGGGAATCAAACCCAGTGTTTCATACATTCTAGGCAGTATGCAACCACTGAGTTATATCACCAGCCCAATAGAGCAATTTTTCCAATGTTACATATGAATTTTCCTTCTAGAAGTATTTACTTTACACATAAAAATAATTTCCTGAATTAGGAAACCCCGCGTCACTAATATATGCCCAATAAGAAACATCAGCTATTTTTCTAACAGTATGTTTATGTAGAATTTGTGAGTGATGACATCAAGTCTAAGTAGAAGGTAATGATGCAAAGATCATTTTTACAAATTAACCACCTGATTTATCTAGGAGTAATTTTTTTGCCTAGTTCTATTATCTCAATTCAAAAAAAATTATTTAAAAAGATGGAAGTATGGTGAATACACAGAAAATAATACAATGGTTAATGCTTATTTTTTTCTCTCTCTACTTTTTAAGTTTCCACAATGTTTTGACCAAGCTTATAAGCTTATATCTGGTAATCTGAAAAACTAATTTGAAGACAAGAATATGCAATATAACAACCATTCTCAAATTCCTGTCCTTTTGTTTAATGGAATTCTGAAATTCTGTATCCTTTCTAAAAGTTCGATTTTTGGAATTTGTGTGTTTGTTTGTATTTCTGCTTTTTTCTTCACTATTTTTTTTTGTCTTCTGATTAAAAATAAAAGTTACAAATATTTAAAAGCAAAAAAGAAAAAAATTGAAAAGGAAAATAATACAATGACAGATTATCCTAATTCCCTCATTAATAATCATATTATAAAATCATGAAAAGCAACTATTTTTATTAAATACTAATTTTATTAAATACAGTATACTTATAATTGGTATTAAGTTGAGCAAGATACAGCTCAGCTCTAGAGAATTCATGGCAGAATTTGGCTAGCTTTTATTATTTTTTTTTTCTGTATTTTTAGGGAAGGGTCTACGGGGTGTTCAGCGTCTCACTACTAGATCAGACTCGTAGTGATCTGCTTGTTTACAGCCTTCCAAGTGCTGGAATTACAGGCATGCGCCATCACGCCCAGTCTCAACTGCCATCTCAGTGCACCCCCCCCCCCAGGGTGAGGGCCAGCATGGCAGGCCCAGGGATCAAACCCTGGACCCTGCGCCTGCTTGCAGATGCTTTAATCCACTGAACTATTTGGCAGCCCTATTTTTTTTTTTTTTTTGGTGGGGTAGTGCTGGTTCAGGCTGCCTTAAGGGCAGGTCTGGTAAACCACATGGAGCTGGGGCTCAAACCATGGTCCCCTGCTCCTGACTGGGTTTGTGGGAGCAGGCGCTTAAACAACTGGGCTAACCCACAAGTCCTCTAGAATTTGGCTAACTTTTAAAACTCCGGTGGATTGAACAGGACAGTCTGCAGCTGGTTCTAGGGCTATAAACACACTCACATGCCCCACCAGCAAGGTGCACTGACTGAACTGACCCGTTCTGAGTCAGAGGCTCAAATGAAATAACTTCACAGTGCCACCTCACAGTTACTAACTTGTGTTCAGCATCAAATATGGAATATGGTGTATCTTCAGCTTAGATATTATCAATGGTATCAAAATAAGCATAAAATAACTACTTTGTATGGGTATAAAGATGCGGCTATGGCTTTCTCATTTCTTTCATTTCCTATTTTTCTTTGTCCATTTGCTATTTTTGGTGTCCTGACAACTGCCATAAAGTGAATTTGGTGAAATTTATGACAAAAGGCACAGATCTATGTACTGGACGCAGGCGGGAAGGCTTTAGAAAAAATAATATAGCTTCCATAAAACAGCTTCAACAAAACCACTGCATGCTTTTTACCCCAGGAAAAAAATAATTTTCAGTTAGAGCCTGGTTGTCATCTGTGGTTACACAAAACAATAATTAAATCCTGTGCTCCAGGAAACAGGAAGGAGTGGATAAGCAAAACACACAAAACACGTCTATAGTCCTCGATTGTTCAGGATTATATACTGGCATTCTTTAGGAGGGCCATTTCTCTTATTACAGGAATGAGCACTGGGTTGAATACATCTTGTGTTCTTAGGCATAGTGTGATGTAGGAAACACTTTCACCTACAGTAGGAAGCAGCAACGACCAGCATGAACTTCTCGGAAGTGTAAAGTGGATAGTGTCGTTTGCAGCTCTACTCTTCTGCGATTGCGGTTTGCTCTTAAGACAAAATATAAATAATATCAGCAGTAGCCCAGCCTGTTGGGTGACCATCGTCTACTACCACACTGTCCCCTCTCAAGCCACAGAACCCTTCTCCAGTTCCCCTGAATCAAACTTTTCGTGTACTTCTCACATATTCTTCCTTTGTTTTGCACTTTAAATAGTTCAGTCCTGACTATCGTTTTGGCTCTACCAAGAACTACCAAGTCTACCTTTTACTCACTGTCCTCCACTCCCAATACATCATTTCCCTACTTTTATACACAAGCAGTTTATTTTTTCTTTATCATACCCATGATAATGTATAATTAAATGCCCTATTATACTTGCGTCTGTTTCTTTACCTCCAACTACACAATAACCTCTTTGAGAACCAAGGACCACATTTGCTTCATTCAAATCTGTTCCATTGACTATTATGATAGCCATTTGTTATTTGATACATAATGAATTAAGTAACTAAAAAAGACTGATCACATTTTCCTACTTAAACTTTCCTTACTATTTTCAGACTATTTTTCAGTATTTTTTGAGACAAAGAAGTTAAAAAGGTCTCTTTCATCACTATCTGATACCCAATTTTATCTCTGGTCAATTCTGTCTCTAAAGTAGATAGGTTCTGTCTAAGGGGCTTAGAAAAAAAAGTGAGAAAAGAAAAAGAAGGGCATGGTAAGGCTTATAACAAAGCTCTGTAATTCACATATCAATGAAACGTGTATGGGATGGAAGAGGTATCTCTTGACCAGTTAGCTCCTTATCTTACCTTTTAGTAATCTCTAGCGTGAATTTAATGTCTTTGATTAAACTAGGTAGACATTTGGATCACCCTTAAGGTATGTGTCAAAATTCTAGCACAGATAATTACCATAAGCATAACCAATCTCTTTCTTCATTTCTAATGAGAGGATTTTTTCTTCTCACATCAGTAAAACAATACTCCCATTGTTTTTTGAGCAGCTCCACACCCACGGTGATCTGCCCTACATATTTCTAAAGTGGTGACTTCATCCTTTTTATATATTCTTTTCCAAAGAGACAAAAGTTCTCAGAGGTTAATAAAAGGAAGAAAAAAAATATTAGAATATGTGGCATTTTGTGTTTGCTATAGATTATTTGATGAAAAACATAACAAATTTCCTCTACAAAAAAGAGAAAAATTACATAAAAATATAGATAAATTGGGAAACAATTTCTTTCAAACCTTGAATATAGGGTCTCTGTGTCATATAAGATTTCTCTTCTTTAACTGCACTTTTTCTTAGAAGAATTTTAATTTGTGTAAACCACATCATACTAACTAGCACCCATGTTCACTAACACAAATCATTAAAATCAGAAAATTTATTTATAAAACAAAGAAAAATTCCTCGGGTACAGTACCGTTGCAGGCACAAAGCAACTCATGCAAAATTGTTAAGCTGTGGCTGTTTATGAGAGAAAACATTATGACAAGTCTACCTGTGGCTTAAGCATTTGTTAAGCAATTCTAGAAGCTATGGAGGAGTAAGCCCCACTTCTTTCAAGGTCAACCACGACTGTGGAAGAAAAATAGCAGGACAGTCAAACTGCCCTGCCAGAAATTCTACATTAGATGTCCAATGTTCTACAACACAACAGGGGATCGAAGGTTGACAGGCATAGTAACTGAGTATCTCATAAAAGCAACTAAAGTTTGGATGTTTGAACAGAACACAATGATAAATATTTGAGATGAGTAATATGCCAATCCTGATTAGCTGATCATATATTTTCCATGGAAAGTTAAGAGTATAC
Source organism: Octodon degus (assembly GCF_000260255.1). Classification (NCBI taxonomy): domain Eukaryota; kingdom Metazoa; phylum Chordata; class Mammalia; order Rodentia; family Octodontidae; genus Octodon; species Octodon degus. Next base: position 5,798,085 of record NW_004524591.1, read on the forward strand.
AGTATCTCATGAATATATACAATTACATATCAACTTAAAGTGTTTAAAAATTAAAATTCAAAAAGCTGTACAATAGCTCATTGAAAAATGTAAAGTCTAGTCTTTTTCTCTCAAAGACATAACAATGGAGATATACTTGAGAAAATGGTATGATTGGAATATGTCTACATTAGTTAGCTATGTTTATTCTATAAGTAAATCCACAACCTTAAAATAAACCTAAATTTTTAAAAAATTCAGTGTTGCCAACTATACCTACATTTAAACTTAAGACAGAAATTTGACTGATAAAAATTAGAATTGACCAAAAGAGTTATTACTGCTTAAGAACAAAGAGGGGAAAGATTTTGCAAAATACGCTGCTTTAGTCTTTGAGTTTCGGTAGATATCTTCATAAAAACAAAGTGTAAAAAGTATATCAAACCACAATCTACAATGTGTGTCACAAAACTCATGTCAGTAGGTAGTGATAAATGGCCAGCCCCTATGGACCCACACGGCAGCGAAAAAGAAAATCAACACAGTGAAAATTGCCACAATCATCATGAGATGCTTTCTAATGAGTTTAGCAGGCAAGTCTGAAAATAACAGAAACCAGCAGAGGCCTCTATGGACACCAGCTCACAGGTAAGTACAACAGAGCAACAGAAAGGTTCTGATCTCACTAGAGATATCTGGAGACTGGACCCAAAGAACACTGAACGCTGCAGACGAAGCACTTCTGTGGGAGAAAGTACCAACCTGAAGGGTCTAGATTGGCAACGAGAGATAGACTAAGAATAAAAAAAAGAAAAGGCTCCACTACAGCAGGAGGGCAACAGAATTGAAACTCAGAAAGAACCTGGCTTTATTTTTCAGCTTTTTGTGAAAATAAAGGAGAATGTTAGGCTATTGTACTACAAAAATTATTTCACCCAGTCCTTCCTCCTAAAATCTTTCTTTAAAAGTAGTAGAGAATCTCAAACAAGTCTCATAAAATTTTCATAGAGGAAAAAGAGAACTTGGGCATGGTGGTGCACACCTGTAATCTAAGCACTTGAGAGACTAAAACAGGAGGACAGCTGTGAGTTCAAGGCCAGCGTGGGTTACATAGAGAGTTTAAGACCAACAAAATTATATATCAAGACCTTATCTTAAAAACAAAACAGCAACAACAAAAAAGCAGAGAACAAACAAATGTTCTCCTAGGTGATCTATATACATCAAAAAGACATACTCAAATACAGATGAAAATGGAATCTTATATTTAAAGTTTAATGGAATTTTAAGTGGATCTAGAATACTTTAGAAATACAATTAACTATAATAACTTAGAAACAAATAAAAATAATTATCTTATAGTAATTATGAACAGGAAACCATTCGCTTATTACAGAAATTAAGACTAGAGAAAGAATACAAAAGTAAAGAACAATCTTCATGATGCAAAGATATGAAGAAAACTCTAAAATTTTTAAAAGTAAGAGATTTTTTTAAAATTACAAAAGAAGTACTAGCTATAGAAGGTGGGCAAAGAACAAATAACCTTCATTCAACAAAAGTCTCTAAAGAAGAAAACAAAGTAAAAGAAAATACTAAACATAATAGCCTAAGAATTTTCACTAAAGACTTAAAAGTACATAGTAAAAGAACTGATTGTGTAGCAAGCAATATCAGTGAAAATGGTTAGCATGAAAAGAATTTTAATAAAACAAAAGGAATTCAAAGGGAAAACACTTCAGGTATCAACACAAGGACACTAAGCCACTGATAAGAGAAAGGGGAATCAGAATTTCATGACATTTGGTCAAAATACAAGAATATGGTCACATAATTAAGATGCTCCAGGAAAAAAATTTCTACTCAGATGTTCTCTGTTCTTTTATTCTTAACCTAACAAAGATCACATTGAAGATTTTGACTGGGGAATAATTTTAGTCACAGGGAACTAGAAAGACTGTGCCAGGAGCCCTTCCTAGATAATCTGCTGCAGAGTTAGTTTTAGAGAGCTACAGTGACTGCAGGGCTAGTAACATACACGTTTATAGTGAGTATTAAATACATATTGACTAATACAAAGAACATATTCAATTCAACTTAACACCTTTCCAGAGTACTAGGCATGACTGAAACATAAGGTGAATGTTTAAATTTGAAAAAAAAAATTGTTACAGTTTAAAAAAAAAACAACAGCTGTCATTGATATCCTTGAAACATTTATTGGGGAGGGGAAGCTGGGGATGTGCCTCAGGGGTAGAGTTTTTAAGATTTATCCCCTCCTTTTTAACACTTTCTGAAGCTGTTCTGGAAATTCTCTTTCAGGTATCTTTTGCTGAGTCATAGCCACCTCAGCATCCTGAAATGATTCAAACCATTCACCCTCTATGGGCATCTGGACTTGGGGAAGAACCGGAAGTGGGCGGGTGCCAGATCCGGTGAGAAAGCTGGATGGTGACACACCGTGAGGTCAACACAATCTGTCCATTGTGGGATGGCCCTGGGCAGCAGCATTCACCACACTTTAATTCACATCTTTTGAGGACATCCCGGAAAGAGAGATGCATTCAGAATGGCATCAGAAAGTGGTGAGAATGACAGGATAAGTGTGTTCAAAGATGAGTATTCTGAGTGAGGAATGAGTCTCTTATTGCAATATATATTTTTAAACTTATGTTTTGATCACACTTCATGAATATTTTTACTATATTCAATTTAAGGATGAAGAAATTAAGCCACATAAGTGACAACCAGGTACAGACAGTCTGATATCAGCACCAGCTCTTTCCAACTATGCTGTCATAAAACCACACAGCTAACCAAAATGAGTTTGCTTCTGCTTTTGACTAGAAGCATACAGTATGCACAAAAATTCATCATACATTGATCCTAAATTCTGCCAAGATTAATAGTTTAATTAAAACAGGGAAATTTGAATCTATTAAGATGGGGTAAAGCAACCAAAATACTTCAAAACAAAATAATCATAAAAGTTATGGAAAGTGGAAAAAGCTGTAAAGGATGGGGCGGGCTGCAAGCAGTGCCTGTGGTTGTCCTCACACTGCCACTTCCGTTTCCACAGTCCTAGTATCCATGGTTTAACTAAGGAGTTAACTCATTCATACGAAGAGGTTCAGACACTTATTTTCTCACTATACTGATTATAGTCTTCTTTTGTCACCATCTGTCTTTCTTCGTTTCCATCCAAGTTCTTAATCTCCCTCACTTTATATAATCAACAAAACTTTCTAAAGCCCCCAGCATGTTGGCAACATGACTCCCAAGAAAAGTCTGGGCTTTCACCTGGGCCCAAAGCATGAAGCGAAGCTTTCTGGAGGAAGCAACATGCGAGCTTTGGAGATAGTTTCCAAAAAGCTGACAAGTGCCTGGAGTTTATTACAACTCCCTTTGTTAACAAATCAAAGGATCTCATCAAGTCAAGATTATACTAATAAGAAGCCACAGATTTAGCTCGGTGGTGCAGTGGTTGTCTGACCACTGAGTTGGATTCCAGTACTCACAAAAAAAGATTTTAGGAGGGCTGGGGAGATGGCTCAGTGGAATAAGCGCTTCCCTGGCAAGCGCAAGGGTCTGAGTTCAATCCCTGGTTCCACCAAAAAAAAAAAAGTTCTAGGAATAGGATTGACTAATTTCCTTATGCTTTTCTCAAGGAAGATACCTTTATCTACAACACTCTAGGACACTGAAGTAAAGCTTACAAAACTTAGTCTGAATACTTACATTTAGTTCATTTTTTAGCACGGCTTCAAGAAGATGACCTAAATGTTCCTTTTCTTTTTTGTCCACCACTATGCAAATCTCTTGTGAAATTTTCTCTGAAATTAAAAAGAAAAAAGTTGAAATTTTAGCATTGAAAAAAAGCACAAAATAAACTCCTGCTGTGCTAAAACCTCAGTCCAACTGTTTTTCAAAGCCCTTGGCCAACACCAGGCAGGTTCTGGCTTCAGACAAAGCGAAATGATACGCACGACACTCCAAAGTATGCTTGACCCATTCACTACACATGGCACTAAACCTATGCATTAGATATGATGTGGATGGACATCCCGCTGTCAGACAACCAACAGAAACAAGAGATCTTACTAGGACAGGAATGACTGTCAACGACAGTCCTTCAGCTGAGCCCTTCCATGCTTCCCCATAGACAAGGAGTTGCCCAGAATCTCACAGTCTCACTTTTCAGACAGATTCACTCTCTAAGCTAAACAGTTATCTCCTGGGTAAAAATGTCAAGCATTCCTCTAGAGTTCCAATCCAGTACAGTTAAGTTTCTGCTTTGACTCTTACTAGAACAAGTGCAACTAGTTCAATTCTCCTCAAATCTGGTAGGGTTCAGATGGCTGGATATAAAAATACAAATTATGTGACACAGCAATCTTACCCTATGGAAATCATTGACTAAAAAATACCCAGTCCCTCTCTATCACAAGCAAATCTGAGAGGGATTTATAGCGACCAGGTAAGGAGCCATTCTACAGTATGTCAGGTATAAAGAAAACAAAGCTTAATTTCAAATAGGAGTGAACAGTTGGTCAGATTAACCTTTGACCCAAGCTGCTTCTTGCATGAGCAACTCTATAAAATGTATTCTGTGTAGCCACTCCTCAAGTAATGATGATTCTTTCCAAACAAAGGTAAGAAAAGCAGTTAAAATAATATTATCAAGGGCTGGGGAGATGGCTCAGTAGAATAAGTGCTTGCCTGGCAAGCACAAAGGCCTGAGTTCAATCCCCAGTTCCACCAAAATAAAAAAAGAGCAACATAAACCCACTGCTCATTTTTATGGAAAAAAAACCAAAAAAATCAACACAGAAAAAAATAATAATTATCACCAATTAATAGACTCCTCTACTAATGTCACATACTTTTTGATAAAGAGAAAGGAGGGGAGGGACTTACAATCTATCATATATATATATCAACTTCCCACAAAGAATGTAAACACCATGCACACTGCAAACATGTACTAATAAATAAAATCATCTGAAAAAAATAATCTCTGTTTCCAGAGGTATACAATGTAAGGACATAAACCTTGTGATGACTCTACAGAAGCAATATTATTATGAGTCTATGAATGAATTCTGGAAACCTGATTTCAGAGAAATGAAGTAACTTGTCAATAAGTTGACAGGGTGCTGAGTAGTAGAAAAAAGTATTTATCTTGCAAGAAATGTTTGTAGACAGCTATTCTACAGGACAAAATGAGGACAGAAGAAATTATTTGTGCTATTCTTACACCCTTTCACATGTTCATTCATTTGAAAATTCAAAGAAAAATAAGCAAGTATTTATGTATCCGATGTAAACTGCATTACTATACAACTAAAGAGGTTATAAGATTTGTATTAAGACACTCTGACAAATGAAACTAATTGTTATATTAAAATATTACTTGCACTGCCCTCTAATTGAAACAAAGATAAAAATTAACTATCAGTGGCTAACATCTTTGTGGTCCCATCTGAAAGGAACACATACCGTGAACTCCAGCATCCAGCAGCTGCCTTACAAAAGGCAAAGAAATACAGAACAGCACAAATGCTATGTGCTCAAGACTTAGAAAACAGCATGTATTGGCCAAGTAGGCTGGATTCAACAAAATAAAAACTGTAATAAAAATGAAGGCTAGGGAAACTAAGTTAAATAATCATTTATTCTAAACATATTTTTATTACTGTCTACTAATTTTTCAAAATATTGGATTGCAGTGCATATATGTTGACCATATCCATTCCACAACCACCCACCATTATACATTCCCTTCATTCAATTCTATTTGTTTAAAGTCTCCCCTCGACTTTCATGTTATTTTCTTTAGATTCTACATATTAAAGAGAAAACCCAACACTGTCTTTCGATCTGGCTTATTTCACTTAACATGATGATTTCCAGTTCCATTCGTTTTCCTTGCAAATGACAAATTTGTTCTTTGTTATAGCTGAATAATCAACTAGTATTGTACAATATATCAAAATTTCTTCTGTGGATGGGCACCTAGGCTGGTTCTTGCTGTGGTATGTTGTGCCACCATAAATATGAACATGAAGGTATTCCTGTCATAGTTTGGCTTTAATACCTTCAGGTATATACTGTTTACCTTGATAAAGGTAAATCAAATGGTAGTTCCACAGTTTTTGGAGACATCTCCATACTGGTTTCCATAAAAGCTGTACTATGTTACAGTCCCATCAACAGTACGGAAGGGTTTCCTTTTCCAACATTCTCCCTTCCTCTTAATGTGTTCAGTACTGGTGATAGCCATTCTGGCAGTGATAAATGCAATCTCAATGTAGTTCTGATTTGCATTTCTCTAATGGCTAAAGATGTGAAATGGTTTTTTGTATACTTATTGGCCATGTGTACTTTTTTTTGAGAAATACCAGCTCATTTCCTTGCATTATTGTTTGATTAGGCTATTTTGGTTTTTTGGTGTTGTTTTCGGACTTCATATATTCTCTATACTATATTAAGTCTCTGCTGGAAGGGAAGCTTGCTCTCTTTTTGTGAACTGTCCCTTCCAAATGTGGCTTCCCTTACTGTGCAGGATCTCGTTAATCTGATGTAATCCTATTGGTGGATTGTTACTATTAATTCATGTGCTATTAGAGTGCTAATCAGGAAGTCTCTGCCTATGCCTGTGGCCTTAAGTATTACTCTTTATGTTCTTGCCTAACACTTTCAATGTTTCCAGTCTTATATCTAGGTCTTTAATCCATTTTGAAATGATTTTCATGCGGAGTGAGTGACAGAGTTCTAGTTTCAATTTTAAAAAAAAAAATGTATTTGGTACAGTATCTCAATACACAGCTCTGACCCCTACTGACCCACCTACCTTCAGCCTCCCCAGCAATGGGATTACAGGCATGCACCACCATGACCAGAGCA
>NW_004524591.1:5805489-5806719 GCF_000260255.1 Octodon degus
AAAAATGATATATTCAGCCTTGCTCTTTGTCACTAGGACTGTTTTGACTCTTCTGGATCTGTCTTGTTTCCAGATGAATTTCAGGACTTTCTGTCTAGTTATATGAAGGATGTCATTAGAGTGCTGATGATGTTGCATTGAATCTATAGGTCATGTGTAGTAACAGGGCCATTATAATAATACTCTGCTGAGAGATAAACATGACAGGTCTCCCCATATTCTACTCTCTTCTTTGGTTTCATTTCTAATGTTGTCCAATTTCAACATAGAATAAAAGTATTTTGGCACTTACTTAGCTTGATCCCTAGGTACTTTCGATTATTTGAGGCTATTATGAAACTGTTTCCCTGATTTCTTTCTCACCTATGTATCTTATTGGTGCACAGAAAATCTACTGATTATTTAAACGTTTATTTGTATTCTGTTGCTTTGCTGAATTTATTACATTCAAATGTATTTAGGTGGAATCCTCATAGCTCTTAGGCTCTTATCAAAGATAATTTGAATTCTTTCTTACTGTTTTTTTTCTATTTGTTTCCTTTTTCCTAATTGCTCTACCTAGGTTATTAAGTTCTATATTGAATAGAAGAGGTGAGAATGGACATCACTGTCTTTTTCCTGGTTTTGTGGAAATGTTTTGAGTTATTCTTCATGCAGATGATGCTGGGTGAGTTTACTGCAAACAGCTTTCAGTATAGTGAGGTATGATCCTTCACTGTCCAGTCTCCTCAGGGCTTTAATTACAAAAGAATGTCGAATTTCAGGCCTTTTCTAGGCTTTTGACAAAGTTCAACAGTCATTCATGTACAAAGTCCTAAGAAAATTGGAATAGATGGCCTCTACTTCAATCTGGTAAAAGTCTTTTATGAAAACCCAACAGCTAACACAATTCCAAATGGGGAAAAACTGAAATCTTTTAATCTTAGATCTGGTACAAGACAAGGATGCCCTATATCACCACTCCTATTCAATATAGTTCTGGAATAATTAGCTACAGTCATTAGACAAGAGAAAGAAATAAAAGGAATAAGAATAGGTAAAGGAGAAGTTAAATTATCACTATTTGCAGATGACATGATACTTTACTTAGAAAACACAAAAAACTCCACCAAGAAGCTATTAGAATTAATAAAGAAATTCAGTAGCATAGCAGGATACAAAGTCAATACCCAAAAGTCAATAGCATTCCTTTACACAGATAACAAACACACTGAGAGGGAAATTAGACAA
>NW_004524591.1:5810479-5824188 GCF_000260255.1 Octodon degus
CAAAATGAGCAAGGCAATGATCCTCAGAATCTTCAGAAGATTTTCGAATCTAGCAGTTAATTGGAAGGATTCTCACCCTGACTAACTATATATACTGACACCTGTGAACTAAGCAACTGCACTGAAGATGGCAATTTGTAATAGTAGGTTCATGCTTGAAGAGCCTGTCATTCTGGTCTTCTGAATACATGCTGTTTGTCATGACATGCCAGTTGCTGCTGTGCTGCCTCTCAGGTAGTTGATTGATTAAAAAGGAATGGGGTGGTGAATGAAGGCAGGAGACAGGAAAAGGAGTGTTGCAGAACTGTCCTGCTACAATGTTGTATATGGTTGGATTTCTGGACTTATGTGTAAACATATATAATTCTTTATTCCTATTATTTAAATATATTTTAATTTTTTATCATATTCTGTAGGGACTTAAAGTTTAACATATCAACACTTTATGAAAAATACTTGTTCCATGTTATGCCTAAGATGTTTAATGTTCAGACAGATAGTGTGGCTAAACTCAACAGCCTAGGTTATATGGTAATAACCATAAGCTTCTCTTCTAGAGGATTAACAACCTAAGTTTGCAGACCAAAAATCAGAGAAAAAGGAGGGCCACAAGGAAAACCAACATTTTGGCCCTAGCCTTCCTAGTTCAGTTAAGACTCAGGACGTATGAAAACTTGTACTTCAGCATCATGTAACTCAGTTGTGTCCCAAATTTTCTGATCAAGGAGATTATGGGGCCAAAGAGGAAGGTCATCAATGATGTGTAGTGTGCATAGGGAGAGTCACATGGAAAGAAAACATTCTCTCAGGCTTTCACAGAGAGCAAATTGGCCAGGCAATGGCTGTGTCTCATCCACATGGCTGAAACTGACAAAGGATCTACAATCTGAGGTACAGGGTCTCAGGATAAATCATGAGGGGATTTGACTGACCTTATCAGATCCAAAAGCTACAATTCTAGTTACATGGATCTTACTTTATCTTGGTCTTAACCATCCAGCAGAAAAGTATAAAAACAAAGTATAAGAAATAAAGCCATGTTGTTATGTTGAGCTGTAGGGGACTCAGGTCAACAACTTCTGACATTGCCAGTCAAATGGAAGACCCAATACTATTATGGTCTATTGGACTATTTTGGAATATTTTGGTGAGTTCACACACCTATAATATTTAAATGATGGAACTAAACAAAAAGAGGGGATACAGATGAATGACCATTTTGTATCTGTGTATTCAAAATGGTTAGGATGGATGTGTAGCTGCATTCTCTTGGTTCAGGGAATGGAGGGATTTGTTCTGGTAGTGTTTGTGGATAGGACGTCATGTCTGCATCTTGTACAACAAACAGCCACTAGAAAGGCAATATGCAATGTGTTAATTATTAGATCTGTCCTACCAATTCGATTTGAAACTGTCTCATTGCTATTTGTTTCTCAATAAAATTATGGAAAAATAAATAAAAATAAAAAATAAGAAACCCACCAACAATGAGCAAAAAAAGGGCTTTTCTGTGCCAACTGAGATGATTATGTAACCTTTATCTTTGATTTAATTTATGTAATGGATCGCATTTATTGACTTGCATATGTTGAAATAGTCTTGTGTCCTGGGAATAAAAGCACCTCGATCATGATGAGAGATTCTTTTAATGTACTACTGAATTTCATTTGCAAGTATTTTATTAAAACTGTTTGCATCTGTGTTTATCAAGGATGTTGGTTTATAGTTTTGTAATTGCTGTTGCTGCATCCTTGTCCAGTGTTGGTACTGGGGTAAAGCTGGCCTTGTAGGATGAGTTTGGAACCATTCCTTCCTCTCCTATTTCATGTAATAATGAGGGCCTTTACCAGGAAGTCCAATTGTTGGGAGGCTTTTTATTATTGCTTCACTCTTATTACTTCTTATTGATCTGTTCAAGCTTTTAATATCCTCTTTGTTAAATTTCTATAGCTCATTGTGCTCAGAAATATACCCATTTATTCTCTATTTTCTAAGCTATTAGAATATAAGTTTTAAAAATAGTCACTCATGATTGTGATGCCAAATTTCCCTACGGTATCTATCTGTCCTTAGTCTGGCTGGTGTCATCTCTCTCTCCAATGCTCCCCAATTAACAGGCTCAGGCCAGGGGCAGCAAAAACTTAGAGCAGAGAAAGAAGAAGATTAGTGAGGACACAACTTTCAATCTAAAGAATAAGACCAGAGTAAAGCAACAGAAGTTCATGAAAGCCATCACTCATCAGGTTAAATTTGGTCAACAAAACTCTGTCTCAGGTAGCCAAAATGAAGCTGAAAAGTTAGTGAAGTAAGAGGTCCAGAAAAAAAAGAATTGCAGGAGCTAAACAAGTTATTCAAACCTGTAGTTGCTGCTCAAAAAATAAGTAAAGGTGCAGACACCAAGTCTGTAATGTATGCCTTCTTCAAGCAAGGACAAGTTCTCTCATGACATGACTTTGGAAAGAAAATGTAAAAAACGAAGCATTTACATTGATGCAAGAGATGAAGAACTTGAAAAAGATACACTGGATAATTGGCTTGAGAAACAGCTCAAAGAGGTAATGAACAAGAAAAAGAAAAAAAACTGAAAACTCAAACATTCTGCAAGCAGTTCCTTGAAGCTACTGAAAGTAACAAGTACAGCTGCTTTAGGGTGTGCCCTGGAGGGGGTGATAATTGTATGTACTAACATGTACTTTTTCCTGGATTTGTGTTGAAAAAAGAAAGAACAGAAAGAAGATGAAATTGCATTAGGTCTCACTGACAGAGAGTCTTCTGCCCTAGGTCCAAATGTTACAGATATCACTCTGTAATTTTTCCTTGCAAAAAGACAAGAAAAGACTGATAAATGTGAAGAAGATGCAGAAAGAAGGAAGGCTGACTGGGAAGCAGGGAAGGCACTGCTGATCAATGGTCACACAGTGCTTGAACTCTGCCCTGAACTACATGATGAGAAGGAAGCCGATGACACAAGCTACACTGAGGAAAAAGGTGGTGACAAAGTGGATGATTCCATGAGTATACATGACATCAATGTAAGCCTGTACTTCCTGAGAGAGCTGGATAAGACCAACATTACTGCACAGTCTTGGAAGATTCCGCACATATGCTTCAGACAACAAGGAAACTAAGTAAAGCTTCAGGAGATTGGCCTGAAAATGGTGAATGCAATGATTTGGAAGAGTACAGCAAAGTGGATGGACAGGAAAACAGAGCCAGTGAGGCTGTTCTGTGGACGAAAATCTTTTCACTGGGGAAGACATGGATGGATTAGAAGAATTAAACATACTTGATTTAGAAGAATGACATCAAACAATACAAGCAAACGATTAAGTCAGCTCAGCATGACCTAAAGCTGACTACACGCATTTAGTTCACCTAGAATCAACAGAATCAATCAATGCTAATTTTGGAGGGCTCCTTCTCCTGCAAAAAAGGAATATTTTCCCTGAGTGTTCCCTTCCAACTTTGGCAACATCTCATAGTAAGTTCATAGTAGTTCATGATAAATTGAAATACAATGTTCACTGTAGAAAAAGATTGTTGCAACTGTCCACTCATGTGGGAAGTGTAACTGCATTTCCAGCTTTTGGGTCTCACTGGCACATGTTAATATCAACAACTAAATCACTGAAAAGACCCTTCATATGATGCAGCTTTCAAAGAGTGACTTCCTTTCTTTGGTATTTATATGGTGTAAAGACAGCCTAGAATGAGATCACTGTGCTTTATAAAGGAAACTGTCACTGTATTTTCAGTATCGTATATCTTTGGACAATTCAATGAATGTCTGAAATGGACACAAACCCAACGAGATCAGCTACAGTGCCCTGTGTTTCCCTACTCTTCTTTGCCTTTGCAATTGTAAATAAAACATCATACATTAAAACTCAAAAAGACCACTATGCCGGGTTTGAGAACACCAGTCTCTACTCCGCCCAAGGGATAGTGCCAATACCACCAGTTTTGTAGACATCCTGGAGGGGCAGCCAAAAGGCTTGTCAGTTGGGCAAATGAGTAGAAGGATACAATCCAAAGCTTCAAGCAGTGTGGTTCCATTGGCACTGCCATCCTTACAAGTGACATTCTGTCCTTTGAACCAAAGCATGTTAGCACTTAGTTCCAGCATGTTGTCACCATTCCAACCAGAAATTGGCACAAAAGCTGCAGTGTCAGGGTTGTAGCTGATTTTCTTAATGTAGGTGCTGACTTCCTTAACAATTTCCTCATATCTCTTCTGGCTATAGGGTGGCTCTCTGGGATCCATTTTGTTAACACCAACAATTAGTTGTTTCACACCCAGTGTGTAAGCCAGAAGGGCATGCTCACGGGTCTGCCTATTCTTGGAGATACCAGTTTCGAATTCACCAACACCAGCAGCAACAACCAGGGACAGCACAGTCAGCCTGAAATGTGCCTGTAATCATGTTTTTGATGGTCACCTTTGCTCCAGTCAATGTCACAACTGAAGTCAAGTCTGTTGAAATATACCATGATGCTTTGAGTGAAGCTCTTCCTGGGGACAATGACCTACCAATGGATGCACCCGGTTTCACTGCTCAGGTGATTATCCTGAACCATCCCAGCCTGATCAGTGCTAGCTATGCCCTGCCCTGGATTGTCACATAGCTCACATTGCTTGCAAGTTTGCTGAACTGAAAGAAAAGACTGATTGCCATTCTGATAAGAAGCTGGAAGATAGACCCAAGTTTTTGAAATCTGGTGATGCTGCCATTGTTGACATGGTTCCAGGCAAGCCCATGTGTGTCAAGAGTTTCTCTGACTACCCACCTTTGGGTTGTTTTGCTGTTCATGATATGAGACAGCAGTTGCTGTGGGTGCCATCAAAGTTGTGAACAAGAAGGCTGCTGGAGCTGGCAAGGTCACCGGGTCTGCCCAAAAAGCTCAGAAGGCTAAATCCCTGACACCTGACACCCTAGTCTTACTCAGTGGTTGAAGACCTGTCTTAGAACCGTTTCTCCCAATTGGCCATTTAAGCTTCATTGTGAAAGACTAACCAATGATACCAATGCATCGTAAAACCTTCAGAAGGAAAGGAGAATGTTTTGTGCACCATATTTTGTGTGTGTGTGTGGCAATTTTTAAGTTATTAGTTTTTAAAATCAATACTTTTTAATGGAAACAACTTGAGCAAAAATCTGTCACAGAATTTTGAAGCCCATTAAAACAAAGTTTAATGAGAAAAAAAAAAAACCTAAAAAGAAAAAAGTCACTCATGATCCTCTAGACTTCAGTGGTATCTGTTGTAACATCCCCTTTTTGTTTCTAATTGTTGGTTTTTCACTTCTTTTTCCTTTGGTTAATTTGGCTGTGGGAATAGCAATTTTGTTTTTTGTTTTTTTTTTTTTCAAAGAACCAGTTCTGCACTGATTCTGTGTATTTTTCCTTTAGTTTGGCTGAAAGTGTAACCTATTTTGGAGATCATTTCATGAGCTGCTCAAACCACTGTGCATTTTGTAGTTGTTGAATAGAATATTTTGCAGATTTCCATTTGATATGAGGTATACTTTAACTCTGAATTTTCTCTGATGATTTTTATTTGGATGATTGACCTATTGGTAGGAGCAGGGTACTGGTGTCTCCTACTCTGTCTGTTGAGAATGATATGTCACTTTATATTGAGTATTATCTATATTACACTATTAAGTACACCAATTTTCAATGCACATGTATTTACAATGATATGTTCTTAGTATTTTTTCCTTTACCAATATGTACTGGCCTCATTTCTTTTGATTTTGTCTGACAGCATGCATTGTTGAATGGACGTATAGATATACTACTTGCTTTCATATTTCAATCGCATGAAATAAGACCATTTATATTCAAAATTCTAATAGAAAGGAATGAAAAATTTTCTGCAATTTTGTCATTTTTCTAGCATTAGATTCTTTCATAATTGTCACTAGTGTATCTGTTCTTCTTCTGTATGTAGGATTCCGTGAAGAATCACCTGTAATGCTGGTTTAAAGATCATGAATTTCCTGGTAGATCTGTATTTCCCTTTTAATTCTGAAGACAGATATGATGGGTACTATAATCTAGACTGACAATTGTATCTTTTTTAAAAATTTATTTTAAAGATAATAGAAAAATAAAAGGTAAGACATTAGAAATGATATACAATTTCAGAAAAAAAGACAAGGTGATATGCATTGAACAGTGGTTGATACATTACACACTGTTGTCTTCAATGTAGTTGCTCAGATTATCAGATAGAAGCATGTAAAATTGGTCAAAGTACAAATTTTAAGCATTAATGGATACTTTCAAAAAAACCCAGTAGAAATTAGTAGTACAGTCATCTTAGCTATCCTGTGTATGCACATAACATGATTATTTTTCCCTTCCTTTTTTTTTTCTTTTCTTTTCTCCTTTTCCTCAACTAAAGTGCTTATTCCTTTTGCTCAGTTTCTTCCCATTTTACTATATCTATTGTACCTTTCATATCTTAAAATACATCCTAGCATGTTCTTCTGGCCTTTGTGATTTTGACAGAGAAGTTAGTACAAAACTTCATTAGCACTGGAGTTAGTAGGGACTTTTTAGACCCAACACCAAAAGTATAGACAACTAAAGCAAAGAATTAGACTTTGTCAAATTTGTCTGAAACTCTTTATCACTTGCTCTTGTACCACAGAGACTCAATGATTATCCTCTTGCCTTACTATCTTTCTCCATGAGAGCATGCGAAACAGGCCCCAGCAGATGCTACGCCTGGACCTTCTCAGCTTCCAGAACATGAGAGAAGGAAATTCCATTCTTCATAAACTCTTCACTCTGCAATGTTCTAATACCACAGTGCAAATGGACTAAGACACTGGCTTGCACGACGGGATACCTGTGTCATTGCAGCGTAGCTCTCCTCTGCTGCTCTCCTTGGCTAACAACACAAGCAGTGCCATCTTTTATGAATGGCATAAGTGGGGCATGTTTTCATCTTCTCCACTAGCCTTTAACAAATCTGTATACTGCTGAAGGGGAGGCCTGAGAAGACTATAATTGGGTCATATAATAGTATGACAAAAATATTTTTCTTTTAAACGGTTTGCTGCTGGAACAATTTGCACTCATGGTAACTTCTGTGTTTGGATATAAGTTATTTTTGTTTTCTTTTGCTTCTCTTTCACCTTCTTTTGGTTTTTTCTTTTTATGTTCTGAGACAATATCTCGCTATGCAGTTCACACTGGCCTTGAACTCACAGTGATCCTAAGCCCCAGCTCTCAAGTGCTGGGATTACAGGCGTGACTCACCATTCCTGGCATCTTTGGGCTTGCTGTGGTGTTACTATCTCTCTCTCTGCATGTAATAATCTCAGTATAGTTTTCTTTCAATTGATTTTAGTGTTTTCATCATTTCTAGTGTTTTATTTTTCTTTTTTCTAGAATTTATGATATTCATAGTCAACTTTCTATAATTCACATAAAATACTTCCCCACACCAAATGGAAGGAAGACATTGTCCATAGTATAATTCACTTATGCCATGGGTTGCACGGTAAAGGATAGGGTTAGGATTTAGGGTCTCTTTATGTTGCTATGCATAGAGATGTTGCTACCTCTCATAAGAAATCTCCCTTAGAAAATGTAATCTGTGTTTTTTAACTGTCAAACAGGTTTAAAAGTTAAAGAAAATTTTATGTATCTAGTCAGCCAGGTATCTGTCAGTTCTGCTGCTCTTTAATTCCTAATGCTCCTCCTTCCCTCTGGCATTTCCTCTGTGAAGTGCTTCCTTCAGTCATTCTTGTAGAGTATGTCTGCTGGTAATGAACTCTTAGTTTCCCTTCATCCAAGAAAAATTTTACTTACATTAAAATAATTTTAGCAGCTAGATATAGAATGCCAGGTTAAGAGCATGTTGGTAGAACTTTACAAACCTTCTTCTGCTTTATTCTGGGCTTTATAGTTTATGTTGAGAAATCTACAGTCATTCAAACACCTTTTCCCCTGTGCATAATATATCTTTTCTCTTAGGCTACTTTCAGACTTTTTGGTGTGTTGACAGTTTTTAGCAGCTTGATTAATAAGCATCTGAACTGGGACTTCTTTTGGATTATCATGCTGAAGTTGACTAAGCTTCTTGGATTGGTAGGTCTGTATGCTCTGCCAAATTTGGGAGTTTTCACACATAACTCAAGCTTTTTTTTTTTTTTTTAGAGCCAGGGATTGAACTCAGGCCCTTGCACTTGCCAGGGAAGCACTCATTCCACTGAGCCATCTCCCCAGCCTGAAGATTTCTCTTATACTTTCCCCTTTTTCCTGTCCTTCTGAGATCTATCTTTGTTCTATTGTTCTGATAGACATTCTGACTTCACTACCACTCTTGTTTTCTCCGTTCTATTATTGATACCATCCAGAAAGACTTTTTTCTTAATTTGGACTTTTTTTTTTCAGCTACAAAATTGCCATTTACTTCCTTGTGTTTTCTATTCATTTGAGATTCTTCCATTTTTCATTTCACAGGAATTACTTTTACCATCCATGCTTTAATATAGTTTCCAAATAATTTCTTATGTGTGCCAGTTTGGCAAGATCATATATTGATTTCTTTCTCTGATGTTTGTTCAGATTTTCCTGATTTTAGGATTATGTTCTGTATGTTAAAGCACTATTATATTCTGCTGTGAATCTTGGGGTCTGATTTCATGTGGTATTGTTTCAGCAATGATTCAACTCAATGTCTCTCAGGCCTCAATTTTAATTATCTTTTGACACATTTATGAACACAATTCCATTTTTACAGTTTCACAGCACCATTTGAGTCAACTTCTCAGTGGACAAATTGAGACCTGGTCCATCCCTTAGTTTAGTTCTTAAAGCCCTTGCTCAGGGTTAAATCAACTAGCTCAAGTGTGTGCTAGAATTTCGCAATGGAGCTTCTGACCTTTCATCCTCTCCTACCACATTCTCTCCTGTCTTTCTTTCTCCCTAGTACATTGTCATTCCACACTCCTACCAGAAAGTGCTAGGTTTACAGTACTCGCTTCACTTTTTCAATGACTATACTTTTTTTCTTTACCTGGAATCGAACTCATTACCTTGTATTTGCCAAGCAGGTGCTTACACCACTGAGCCATCTTCCTGGCCTCCAATGACTAGACTTGTGTCCAGACCCAAGCATCAGGAAAGCAGAAAGAAGAAAAAGTAATGGTGTCTACCCCCACCCCCAACTGCTGACCATATCAACTTAGAACAAAAGGAAACGTTTTCTTCTCTCAGGATTTCCAGCTCCACTGAGCCTCACCCGCTACAACTGTTAGTACCATTGCTTCTGTGATTTGGCTTGGAATAAAATATCAGAGTATGAAAAAAGGAAAAGAGTGAAACGTCTTTCTCAAAATCAGACAGCAGACATCTCTTGTAGCTCTGTCTAGTCTGATATGTATTTCTAGTTTTGATGCTGTTCCAAATCTAGGGAAACAAAATGCTAAAGGCAGTATGTCAAATCTAGTCCTTTTACATTACTATTTACTTCCAATGGTCAAATGCCTGGTCCATGTATTCTTTCCAAGTTCTACATCATCATTTGATGGGAGAAATAAGTATTTGGTCCACCTTATGTAAAAATGGAGCCCTACTCAAATCTTCTTCAAAGATACATAAACAAGTGAGATGAAAATCCATCTAAACATAGTTGATTTAATATAAAAGAGTTTCAAAATAAAAATAAAACAGTTCAAATGCCAAATACCTTATTAATATATAAAATATTTCTTATAATCAGTAGCACTATAGGTAAATAGAACATGACAGACTCAAAGTACCTATTACATGTCTCTCTGGTCACATACCATAACCTTGTATTTCACAACTGTTTATCTAACAGAATGCTAGCCATCTCATACCAAGACAATAAAGGCTGTTCAAGCATTTAAATTTCAAAAACACACTCTCATTTGTGTAATTATATTAATCAATTTTACGCTAAGAATACTCCCCAAGAGTGCTCTAAATCAGATGCTTAGGAATATTGAACCAGAAGTCTTGACTAATTCACTGGTCTACAGTGTGTGAGAAAGGACTCTGTTCAAGTACCAAATCAAATCATAGCCATTGAAGCACAGGCAGATGTTAATTGGAGGAGACAACTTCTTGGAATGGTAGTTGCTCTTTTGTGCAGGGCCCATCAGTTCAACAATTACTGCGCTCAGCTGACGGGAGATCTACGGACTCAGGCAGAGGACACTTCTCCCCTTGTTCTTCAAGAAGTGAATAGTGGCAGAGAGGGAGGAACATTATCAGGGTTCCAACCATCTGCCCTGCAGGGTACATCACAGAACACCTAGTTCAATATCCTGAATACCAATCTTGGAAATATACCACACCTCCCTTTAAAATTCTCTTTTATTCCAAATATGTTCTGAGTACATGGAATTTCTTTAAGGCTTTCCATCCCTGATACAATGTCGTTTGCAATCTAAAATTTCAACACTTTTTGTTGGCATAGCAATATGAGCTTATACACAATGCTATTTCAGAAATGCTCAAAATCCAGTGTTACTATAACTAAACTCCTTCATACACAATACGAATTATAGCATATAAATCTCAGTTTTTATGAAACAGGACAAAATTGGCAGCATACTAATCCTTTAAAACTTCCTTTAGACATATTAAACACAATATTACGTTAGTTGTATAAGCAAGCAGGCAAAAACCCTTTAAGTCAGTCCTTAATTTTCTTGAAATCCTCTAACACCATGATATTCTCCCACCAGACTTCTCACTGCACTGTACTGACTTCTCAAATCAAAGGTTTTGTGTTCACTGAGGTGAACAAAAACTACCAAATCTGAAAGTAGTCATCTCTGCAAGGATTTGTCAAGCTCTCACCTAGGAGTATTCGACCCATGGGGTCCTGGGCTGCATGAGCCCTCACTAGGGTGTAAATATTTTAAGATTATGTAATTTTTAGCAATATTTTTATGACATAATTATGCAGTGTTCAAACACCAACTGCACAAGGAACAATAGGACACTGCGGAGGGGAAATTACAGTGCAGACTTCTCTGCATCCTGCGTCCACAAACACAGAAAGTGAAAAGGAAGCCCAGGAGCATCAGACACTGCATGTGCTCATGTGACTTGGCGAAAAACCATGCCAGTGACCAGTCACGGCACCCCAACATATCTGCATGTACATGTGCCTGTGAAGACAGGTTTTGATTGTTAGTAAGCATACATGTAAAATACCGCAACAAACTTAGCCTTGTTACATTATTCCATAATATAAATTCTCTTAGAAGATACAAATTTGAGGGGCTAGGGAGATAGCTCAGTAGAATAAGTGCTTGCCCAGGAAGTGCAAGGTATTGAGTTTGATGCCTGGTACCACCAAAAAGGGGGGAGGGGCGCGGGGAGATAGCTCAGTGGAATAAGCCCTCCCTGGCAAGTGTAAGGGCCTGAGTTCAATATCCGGTTCTGCTAAAAACAATAAAAATAAAAAATAAAAAGTAAAAAAGGAGATACAAATTTGAGAAACATTTTAAGATTTCTGAATAAATTGTCAAAGTTTTGTTATATTTGTTGATTTTTTTTTTTAGTCAACATAAATACATGGCTGCAAATTTCTAAATGGAATGTGTAAAGTTTCAATCAGAGAATCAACTCAAAGAAAACTTTCATCATGTCTCATTCGTAGGCTTTTATAAGACCTATCTCCTCAGAGAATACCCTGCTTTTAAAAATCATGTCTTAGATCATGACACTGTTGCCTGGCAAGTGTATACATTTGTGAACAACTACTTTCAAGGGTGAAGCATGCAAAAAGCAAACTGCATCAAAACTTTCTCATGAGCACCTGGAGAACTAACTCTCCATGAATTATAACCACTTCCAGAGAAGCAGATAGTGACGCACTAACGGAGGGCAAACACGACACTAGTTATATGTTAAAGTTGCCCTCTTTATTTAAACAATATAATAAAGAAAAATCGGCAGTCTTACTACTTGCATACATTAGCTACACTCTGTCTATGGTGTGTAGCCCAGGAGAGGCTGCTCCAGGGTGTGGTCGCAGCAGGTCTCAAGGGTGCATAGCCTTGCTCTCACCTCTCCAAAGTGAAGGCAGTGCCTGCATTCACCAGACCAGTCCACTGAATCAAAACACAACCTTAGGCTCTATTTTCCACCCCTCAGAGACTTTACTGTTGTGATACTGGACAGAATCACCACTACGGAGCCTTGCTGCCCTCACCTCAGCTTCAAGTATAGCAAGAGGCTTACAGGTTCTCTGAACACCGTAAAGAGAAAGCTATCAGTGCAGGAAGGGCAAAGGTGGGCAGTAAACAGAAGGCAGCCAACAGGCCATGGCTATGAGCCAAGTGGGCAACACGGGCAGGAAATAGAAACTGGCCAGAGAGCCACAGGAGAACACGCAGAGGCCATGGGGTCATCCATGCTTCAACAGAAGGGCAAGCCCATGAAGGCAGATTTGCTAAAGATGTTTTATATTCTGAGATCACAATCACATTTTTAAGTGAATCACAGAATACAGAATTAAATTTCCTACTTTAAAATTCAAAATAAGGAGCAGGCATGTAATATTCTGTCTCCTGTACATGTACTTATGCATAATCCCCATATATATATATATATATTACTGTTTTCTAAGTGAATGACCAGACCTTTTTTTTTTTGCCTTTCTTGTATAATCTTTCTCAGCTGATAAAAATAACTTTGAAAGAAATATAATTCTCTAAGGTTATTGACTCATCAGAGTATTTACAAAAGTTTTGTAGTATTGCTTTGAACATCAATACCACACTTGGGTTTTTTTAACCACCTATGTCAGAATGAAGAGCAAGTGACTGGCTTTTGTCTGCTATCAAGTCATACTTAGCTGGTTATTTAATAATGCATTGAGACCTTTGAAATTGTGAAAATTCCTGATTCACTTGTCCATGCTCAAATGATCATTTTACTGATGACAATTAAGAACATGGTAAGACTAAACAGACAAGCGAACTTTACTTTCTCTCCTCTTGACCTGAACATTTGACTTTCCAATTCACATCTTAACAATAAATTGCAAGGAAACCAAAGTCTTTTTAAGTCATTTTGCAGCCTTCCGGTTCTCCCTAATTAAAGCTTGACGCAAATGTTCTTACACACTCACGTAAGATACAATCACAGCACTATTTTCAAGAGAGTAAGGAACAAAAACCATTATGTACAAAGAAGCTGGGATATTAATGAGAAAATGTGGGAAATTAAGCATCAGTCAAAAGCAACAGAAACATCAAAAAATAAGCTTTCTAAGTAAATCCTAGCTGTCACTTTGCATTGTCCAAATGACATATGGTTAATAACATCAACGGTGCAGTCACTGCGCCTGGAACAAGAAAAGCCTGCTGGGGACACAGCACAGAGGCAGAACACAGTTCAGTTCCAGACGAAGAAAACCTGACCTTATGGTGTTCATCTTTTTAACTTGATTCAAATGTTTCAAAATGACTTTGCACTTAAAATAACTATTTTAAGTTAAAATCTTTAAGGCTCACTGTGAAATTAAAGCACTAAAGTCTCCATATACTTCAGAAGATAAATTAAGTCCTCTCAAATCTCATTAATATGAAGCCACATTTATTCACATGTGATTTTATTTTATTCCTCTCAGTCAGAGCTTCAGCTGCATTTGAGAACTCAATGGCTTTGCTACCAGTGTAATTTTTAACCACTATGTAAAAAAA
>NW_004524591.1:5832763-5837622 GCF_000260255.1 Octodon degus
TCAAAGCAGCAGTAAACTCCTCAGCATGACAGAAAGCTGCTCCCACGTTATGTGTGTATTTTCTCTGCCACAAGCACCTACCAACCACCATTACTGGATTCCAGGGCTAATTGCTACCCCAGAGTATAATTCTGCTATGTTATAAACAGATAATACAAAACAGACATGCTATATATTTTACCAAAAGTATTGATGTGATTCATTGTTCCAACTATTTATTAAGCGACTCTGTTCTAGGCCTAGCTGTAAGCGCTAGAAATAAAACAAGAGAAAGAATGAGCCAAATCTTTACCCTTTGGATACGCCAATTTACTCAATAACATTTTGGTAGCCAATTGAGTAAAACTAATTGAATTTTTTTCTTAAAAATCCATACTTAGCTACATAATGGATTTAAATGACAAAAATTCTGCACAGTAACTGCTGCATAAACTTAGGACAAAAATCAAGGGTAAAACCCTTACTTACCATTATTCATTTTCTGTCACTTCCTGTTTTAAGGGATAAAACTATACTCTAAATAAAAAATAGTATTATAAAAGTAACCTTTAAAAAATAGATCTTAATGATGGATTAAACAGAAAATTATCCTCAAATACTAAAATGACTCATATAATATAGTATTTACAAGATCATTTTTGCTTTGTAATTAGTCTTATCACAATTACCTGAAAGTTTGCATTCTTCTATATTAACTAACTATATAAAAGAGAAAGGCTCTTAAGCTTATTTTCCCTAATTCATCCTACAGGTCATAGATGCCTACTACACACACACTTTAAGGTTTTACTCAGATTAACACCTACGTAAAACCTTGATTACCTCCACCACAATTCTCAAAAATACTGCTTTAATAAGAATAAACTATAGAGTATTTGACAAACTTTGGAAGTATACAAATTTTGACAGAACCATGTTATTTTTTCCTAAATAAAACAGCTACTGTACTTCAAAGGGAGTGTGACTGGAAACTGTTGTAATTCTAAATTGATGAGCTATTCATTTTTATTTTACAGTATTGTGGGTTGTCCTTTTCTTACTTTTAATTTTTAAAAGGGCAGCTTAAGAATCAGTTCTGAAGATGGCTTTCTTCTGGCAGCATGATCTGTAATTCCTTGACCTTGCATAATACCCTGTTGTGAAAAACATTGCTTTTAAACATCTTCTAGTAAGGGAATCGAGTGTCAGTCCCTTCAGTGACTTGTGCTCACACCATGATAACTGGAACCTCAGAGGACACATCCAGAATGACAACAGTGTCTGACATTTGGTACCAATGAGACCCCAACCCAACATCTGCCACTAAGCAGTGTCCGGCTCACTTGTTGTCTGTTTTGTTTGATTGGGTCTCTGTGCAATAATTCATCTGAGTAATATGTTTAGCTAAAAAGACAAAATGAAAAAAGAAGAGAAATCAGAAGCTCACAGCTACAGACACAACGATCCTCTTTTTCCTAAGCCAAGCGATTCTCTCAGCCACCTCAAGGAACTGTCCATGCCAGCTGTGACAATTAAAATTATATTTTGTTTCTCTCTCCGTATTGAGACACAAAACAGTAGGGTAGATCTTTCAGAACAGAGCTGAGTACAGGTGGCCAGCACCTTCCTTCCCTGAGTAAAACTACATCTCACATTCTCTGACATTTTCCCCACAAGGTAATCTGTATGTACTTCTAATACTTAAGACCTTTTTCTGGCACCAGGAATCAAACACAGTACTTTGTGCTTGCCAGGCAGTGCTTAAGCTGCTGAGCTATCTCCTTGGCCCAAGACGGTTTTTTTTAAAGAGCGGGAAATTCTTACATTTTAAACATATACAACATTCATTATACACATAGATATTTTTGGAGCTTAATCTCATTTCAACAATTATGTATAACTAGGACATGTACTTTTCTCTAGATGGATAACTATGAAAACCTTTAGAAAAGAAACATTACTATATTGTATTACTGAGGTCAAAAACCAAACAATGAGTCTATTTTGTTTCTTTTGTTTTCAAACAAAGATGCCAGATCTAAAAAAAATGCAGACTTCATCAGAAGGAACCCTCAAATTGTTCACTGCATTAATAATATGAAGACAAGACACTTCGGACTCCCCTAAAGCAGTGTTTCCAGGCAATGAATGCAGTCGTTAAATTTCTCCGATAGCGGGTTATAAACCTCCTGCCTGGAAGGTGGTGTGGACATTCAGAAACAAGAAGTCTGCTCAGTTAAGATGGTGCAGTGCAGTAAGGGAGCTGCTGAGGGAGTCAAACCTGTACCAGGCCAGAAACACAGCTAAACTATAAACTTGAATTCTAAGGAAGATGACATGAAATTGTATCCGCAAACAAAAACAGTTACCAAGGCCTGCCACAGACAATGATTCAGGAAAAGCATGAAAGCAGAATGATTTCCAGAAAGAAACGTTGTACCTTTTTTGTAGCTGGCTATTCTAGGAGGCTGTTCCCTAGATAGTGAGATAAGGGGGGGTGGGGGGCGGCGGGGGGGGATGATACTTGTCAGACACCAGACTAGCTAGCAGAGGAAGTCCGCACCCACCCTGAATGTTGCACTTCTGTGTTAACTTCTATCAAACATGTATGTCAAATTCAAACTAATCCTCTCCCTAGAATTTTAGACAGTAGCTACAATAGCTCTATGTGCAATCAACAGAAATTTCGAGTCATTCTTTCTCTGACTTCTGACTGGCAGGCAAAGAGACTACTTTCTATTTCAGAGCCTTCCCTCGATTCACTGTTTTAATGAGCAGATGAGCTGCTCTCAGCTACCTCTCAGAGGTAAGTCTCATTCCCTCTACCTCACTTCCAAACCACCTTGCACAAACCTGGCCCTGCTGCCTGTAGCAGTCTTATCAGTATAACACATCTAAGACTAATTTTAAAGAGTAGACTGCTGTGTTTTAAATTGCAATTAACCTCTGCTCATAAAAAAATATTACAAGAGTAAATTAAGTCTACAGACAAATTATAGGAAGCTACCAAAAAGAATAGGGGCTAACACCAAAGAAAATGCCACAAAGACACAAGAAAGGAGGCAAAAGAGAGGAAACTTGGAACAACTGAAACCCATACATTCACAATGTCACTTCACTCCAGAGAAACGTGGTACATGAGGACACTTAATACAGTGATTTGCAGGACACATTTTGCCCAGTCCACTGCATCACAGGTCTTTTACTGTCCCACAGTCTTTTGATGGGTATCATTAGTCCATCTCATCCCTAGTGAGGAGGTTCTCTGCCTCCGCTCCAGTTTGGGGTTTGGGGGTGATGCTCAAACACCGCCCTTGGCATATGTTTTCAGGGCTCCTGTAAGAAAGTGATGGCTTAAAGCAACAGATACCCATTCTTTTATACCTGTGGAGGGTCCAAGTCTGAGATGCAGGGGTGGGCAGATTCCGGTGTACTCTAACAGCCACAGGGAAGATCCTTTCCCAGCCTGACTCCTAACTTGTGGTGAACCTGAGCATCCCTCACCTCAGAAATGTAGCACTTCACTCTCTTCTTCATCATCACGCAGCATCTAGGTCTCCTCCTCTTACAAGAACACCAGTCTCGAAGGTTTAAGGCCTACCTTACCTCACTGTGACTGACTGCACCTACAGACACGCACTTTACAGGTAAGATCACACTCGCAGATTCCAAGGCTTAGGATGGGAGCATAGGCTTTGTGGGGAGACAAGTCAACCCACATGACAGCAAGTGCAGAAGTAACTCACCAGTGAAGCCAACAGAAGTGTGACTATACCAGCACATCACACTACTCTGGCCTTCAGTGCATGTAACAGAAAGGCAGAGCAAAGATGCATCTGAAGAATAATTCTCTGTTGCTAAAGTCAGTAATAAAATAGGACCCCTTTAAAGTAAGTAACTTTGTGAAGAGCTAGTGCAAATTCTAAGTGTGGTGCAGCAATTCTTTGTTAGCCACAGACCTCAGTGCTGCGCAAGCTTAACAAAAGCTCAGAATACCCAAAAGGAGCAAATAATCACGCCTCCAAAGAAGTCAGGGGAAGCCAGAGCATTGACAGCTAAGTAGGAGCACAGTGGCTCAATGTTTCCACTTTTCTTAGGACCTTGACACTAGCTTGGGTAGACAGGCAAAGGACTTGCACAGAGAAGTGGCCAGGAGAGTTGACAAAATACCTGACAACTGACAAAATCCTAAGTAAGATTTATGTCATATAGATAGTATAGCTTGCTAATATTATATAACTATCCCAAGTATCATAGTAGTAGGATGTGAGATGCCTTTACAGTAGGAAGAGTTTTCTTCGGAACCCAAGGTCAAATCCTAATGATGAACAGAAATAACTGAATTTCCCTGACTCATTGCAGGGCCCAGATATCAAATATAACCCTAAATAGCCTCAGAAATGCCCATAAAGTGTGACTGAGAGAAACCCATGGGACACACATATAGTAAAACAGAAACAAAATGGAAAATGTGGTTCCTTGCTGGAATGATAGCATTTAATCATCCTTAAGTGAAAAAAACTACTGCATAGCTTTTCTTTCTACTAAGCAACAATCCAAACATGTCAATATTTTTGGAATTTTAGTGTGTCTAAGACAATCTTAATATGTGGCAAGGGTCCATTCAGCAGAAAAGTATAAAAACGAGGTATAAAAAGTAAAGCCATATTAATATGCTGAGCTGTAAAAAGCTCAAGTCAACCACTTCTGACATTGCAAGTCCTATAGATAACCCACTGCTATCATGGACTACTGGACAATATTGCGTTATTTTGCTGAATTCACGCACCTACAATATTTAAATGGCAATGGAAAACCCATCTCTGACAAAACTAAACAAAAAAGGGTATATAAATGAAGGACCATTTTGTAGTGATATA
>NW_004524591.1:5837722-5843859 GCF_000260255.1 Octodon degus
TTTTTTTAAATAAAACATGAATTTCTGACCTAAGAAGAGATGTTCTGTGTCAAAAAAATCAAATTCAATTATTTTCCCTTTAAAATAAGACAAATGCTTAACAAATGGAAAACATGACATAAAAGGGAGAAAAGACATACATTTTATATGAACATTATTATTAACTAATTTTAACTAGAGCCAGTTAAAACAAATGATTTTCAAATTTAACTTTTATTTTTCCATTTTTATGTAAACCATCATGTCAAAAGAGGCACTACAGACAGTTTTTATAGCACAACTTTCCTTGAGTTTGTACAATTATAGCCAAGAAAGAATAAAATGAATTTTTGACAATACTCTTTAGCCACAAAATTGAATACATTAGAAGCTTGCTGAAGAGTGGTGGAAGACAATAAACACAACCTTTTATTTCTAAAAACTGTAAGGGGTTTTCGTCTTAGAAGATCTTAGAATGCTGACCTTTTTGCCAGGATATGGTCAGAATACTAAAGCAAGTGTGGGTTGAGATTGTTTGTATGGCTTATAGAAATCTCGATAAAGTCTGTTACTTCTGGCATCTGTTACCACTTTAATATAGCTTGGGTTCGCCTGAGCATGCACAGCAGGCTTGGGTGGGCTCAGCCAGTTTGTAAGACAAAAGTACAATGTCTCTTTGTTGAGTGGATGCTTGTAAACTTATCAGTCACTCAATGCCTTGATGCACTAATTAATCACACTACACTGGGAAAAGTTTAATGTTCAGAGCACATGCTTGAAAGTTAAAACACTCAAGAACAATGATTAAAGCCTACTCTCCCATTTAGGAAAGAAAATATTGCAACTACCACATAGTTATAAAAAGAATTTTGTTATTAACTACATATTAATAGTAATTCTGTGAAAGGCAAATAGAGTACTACATTTTCTACATTTTTAAACTCCTATAAATAGAAATCCATGAAAATATTGATATTAGAATATATTCAGATTTTTTTTAAATTACCAATGTAAAATTAAAAAAACAAATGAAGACATAGTATATTATACAACTTTTTAAACAACTTTTTTGTCACCAAGAACACCCAGTACCCACAGTTTAAAGGAGGACAGGTTTAATTTGATTATGCTTTCAGTCCATGACTGTCTGCAGCCAAAGCTGAGATGTCACAGTGGAAGATGCTCATGGCAGTATAGGGGAAGAGAGGGCCACAGAGATAGCTCAGCAGCCTAAGTACCTGCCTGGCAAGCCCAAGGAACTGGGTTTGATCCCTGGTACCACATGTTGTGCCAGTCCTACTGCCAAGCCTGCCACTAAGACCCAGTGTGGTGGCACATGCCTGTAAGCTCAGCTCTGGGGAGGCTAAAATGGAAGGACCACTGCGAGTCTGAGCTGCATAGCAAGACCCTGTATCAAATACATAAAATTAAAAAAAAAAAAAAAGAATAGGAGAAGAGGGCCAGACAGACAGGGGCAAGGGACCAAGCACAGAGGCCAAGCCCTATGACCACACCTCCATACCCATCTAGACACTCCTATGAGTCCACTCCACTCATCCCAAAAGTGGATCATGAAGTGAATGGAGTCAAAATTCTACTTAGTCACCACACTTACCATATGCAACAATGCAGACAGAGAATGGAGTCAAAAGGTTGCTAGAAATTAGGAAACATAAGTCAAATACCAAAGAAATACAACTGCTTTTCCTAACACTTCAATCCCTTTGTTGGCCTGAACATAAATTAAGATGGATCAAAATACATATGCACTATTTTAGTAATGAGTAAATTGGAAGGTACAAAATGCTCTTAAAGACAAGAGCTGATATTTGCCCTAGCAATATTTTACACTATGAAAAACAAATGATTAAGAAAATGGTAGGGCCAGGGAGATAGCTCAGTAGAAGAAGCGCTTGCCTGGCAAGCACAGGGTCCTGAGTTCAATCCCTGGTACCACAAAAAAAAGAAAGAAAGAAAATGGTATGTCAGCACATTTGTTGAGCATCAGTGATTCCTATTCAAGAGTAGGTGCAGTTCACAGTGACAAATTACAGAACAGTAATACTCATATAACAGCATGAAAAATGTCCCAAAGAAAAGCTTACTACGTCTATATAATCAGCATTAAACTGCCAAGTGTGTCATAAATAAATAACAAATAAACAGTTTACAACTATTATTGGTCATTTAAAATCTATTATTCTGGGGGCCAGGGAGATAGATCAGTAGAAAAATCACTTTCCTGGCAAGCGCAAGGGCCTGAGTTTAATCCCCGGTTCTGCCAAAAAAATAAATAAATAAATAAATAAATAAATAAATAAATAAAATCTATTATTCTGATACTGAATTTTTACTTTTCTCTGGGCATCTCTAGAAATCTGTCATTTCACTACTTGCTGTTTTCCACACACCTCTAAAAGCCACAATCACTCTCTAAAAGACTATACAGTGTGCTTAGAAAAGTAGTTGGCAGTTAAGATTGCCAGGCTTAAATGCCAGCTGAAGGCATAGTCCCTAATTCAAGGAATCAGAGTGGGTGGAATGAACCTCAGGAAGGAGTGGGCTGCCCACCACAGCTAATACTGACTGGAACAGGGGACAACTGTGAGGTACAAAATGCTCACATTCCAGAAGAGCATCAGAATGAAGGGCAGTGGAGCTTGGAGGGAAATGGTCAATATTGTTCTTACAAACCTTGTGATCCAGAGGAAAACACCTAACCTAAGTCCCACTTTGTTCAACTACAAAACAGGAGCAAGGATTTCTACTTTCCACCATGATTGTAAAGAATAAATGAGACAACAACGTGTATAAAGCACCTGCCCAAGTGCTAGTAAAGCTCAACACAGGAACATTTCTACATTCTCCACTTAAGAAGAAAGAATAAAGAAGATATGTGATATGGAAATAGACTTATCAGATCCCCAGATACATTTGTATGAAGCAAGTACAGCAAATAGTAAGATGGGAAGGAAAGGCCATACATTTCCACAACTTACGCCTTTCAGAGCAATGACAGCAAACCTCTTACAGCTTTCAATAATAACAAGCACCCTGCTGTAGCAGGGTACCAGAGCTTCCCCACCACTGCTTTAGAATAAGAAGTAACTAGCCGCACTGTTAGCAGATCATACAATTCCGTGTAACTCAGTATTAGAGAACACAAAAGAAGGAAAAAGACAGTCTTCCCATCTTCTCTGTAATCTGAAATGTGGTCATCCTACCTTGTAGGCAATGTTGAAATCTAAAAAATCCTTGAAACAAAAATAAGTGTTTTCATATATAACTTGGAAAAATCATTACTAAACTGAAACTGACTAGCAGGTCCACAGTATTCACTATACAACGAGCTTGAACATTAATGCGTCATAAGTATCATTCTGCAGTGGCCCCAAATCTTAATGTGACATATAATATATGGTGTGATTTAACTTCCAAAGGTATGAAGTTTCCAAATGCTGAAACACATGTAACTCACAGCTTCCAAGTAGGAGAATCCAAAAATCTCTACTTAAGGTAGAAAAAAGAGGGAAAGCTGATATGTAATTAAAGAGATAAACTGTAAGGCAAAGGCAAGGGGCTAGAATTTATTTTCTATCTTTCTCAAGGCAGTGTTTGCCCTGGAATCTTTAAATACACTATCATGTAGTAACAGAAACATGCCTAACATCATTGGGTTCTTGAAGGAGACAGAGATAATACACATAAAATGCTTAGAACAATGCCTAACTCAAAGAAAGGGCCTAACAAGTGTTACAAAATGGTAGTAGTGATGAGAAAAGCACTGGGACATTTACTAGGTGCGATGGTTAGGTGTGTGCCAACTTGACTGGGTTAAGGAGAACCCAGAGGTCTGCTAGAACATTTCTGAGTGTGTCTGGGAGACCATAAGAGTGAGTTAGAGTTTCTGGAAGAACTTAGCTGCGGCTGAGTTGAGCTGGGCAGAGAAGATATAGTGGGCATCAGCGTGGGTGGGCACCTACCAGTCCACTGAAGACCTGACCAGAACAAAGAGAGAGGAAGGGCAAATGCCCCTCTTCTGGAGCTAGGATATTCGCTTTCTCCTGCCCACAGTCCCGGGTTGAGCTGGCTCTGCCTGTTTCTCAATCCTGTAGGGTTGGACAGACATCGATCGCTACGTTTTAGGGCTCTGGATAGCAGGTCAGGCACTCGGCCTCCAGGACCACGTGAGCGAGGCGCTCGCAATGAATCCGTGTATCTATGCCTGTCCTGTTCACTCTCTTTCCCTGGATCATCATGATTAATACATTATGGAAAGGCGGAACGGGTGGATGTATAACTCAAATAGTCTTGTCTTTCTATTATATTTTCAAATTTATTTTTTTAATCCAAAAGTTTCCTTTTTCCTAAGTCCAGAGGTATCTCAATTACTGAGGACAGTATTTGATACAAGTCATGAAGGTAGGGGTTGCTTCAGGGGAGCAAATGAGAACCTGGAGCTGCTAGAAAGTAAAACGAGAAGTCTGGACGGCAATAAGGTATTTATTATTATTATTATTATTATTATTATTATTATTATTTTAATACAGGGTCTACAGGGTCTTACTATGTAGCTAGGACTCATAGTGACCCTCCTATTTCTAGCCTCCCAAGAGCTGGGATTGCAGGCACAAGCCACCACGCCCAGTCTCCACTACCGGCTCAGAGCGCCCTGAAGGCAGTGCCACATGGCACTGCAGGATGAGGATCGAACCCTGGTTGCTGTGTCTGCCTAAGCAGGCACTTTAATCCCCTGAGCTATTCAGCCATCCCTAAGGCAATAAGGTATTTTAGAAAGACCTACAAACAACTGAGCCACAGCAGACAGGAATGCTTTTGGAACTTAAAGTGCAAAACAATGACCCAGAGTTCTGCTCAAAATGCAGGTTCTGATGGCTGGGGCCAAGCATTCTACTTTTGGTTCGCTGCTAAGCACAGTGCTGCTCCACTGTGGAACCAAAACTGTGGTCGTCTACTCCCAGCAGCACCAGGGTCTTCTGGGAAGTTTTGGGAACACAGACTTCAGAGGAGAAAGAAACTCTTGGACCTTGATAACATAAATCACTGCTTTTATCCAGCCAGCATGATTATTTTCCCTGACATAAAATAGAAAACTTTTCAAATGTTTAATAAGAAAAACAAATTCTCTCCACTAACAACTTCCAAAGTCACAGGCTTTGCAATTAGAATCCTCAGCTGGACCACTTCCTAACTGCTCACCAAAGAGGCCACCTCCCCTTCACCTAAGTACTTCAGATATGCATTGGTAACAAAACCAAAGTGAGATTTATATTTACATTGAGAGCACAACCAACTACATCACGGTCTAACCAGTCTCTCTGAAGCAATATTTATACATGGCTGGTTGATATATAAATATATGTCAACATTTTGATTTATGGTTATAGAAGATCTGTTTATATACACGAAGTATGGTACACTAGTGGTTTGAAACTACATATGCTTCAAGAACAAAGAACTGGGGCCAAACCTGCAAATACAGCATCATGACCAGAAAAGAGGTTTTAGTTTTCTGCCTATGAAGTCAACTGATAGTTTTTATCAAAAACAAGGTGCTAAGGCATTTGCCAAACTTTCAGAATGAACTAGTACATTCAGAATTCAGATTTAATACCTTTTTTTTTCTACTTCAATAGAGCTTTAAATTTAGATGCTTACCTCTTAACCAAAAATTGAACATACATATTTTATCCATAATTGAATCTTGATAGTCAATTCCCAACTTGTAATTTTATTAAACATGGCAATCTTGTGTCATGATTTGGAGTAACCCCTTCTGATATATATATTTAAGACAATAGTTCTCAATTAGGCACAACTTTTATCACTGAGGGCACAGGTGACAATATCAGGAGATGCAATCCAAGGAGAAGGTAAGGGAGGAAAGGGTCCCTGCAACCATCTGGGGCGTAGGGGTCAGGTGTGTAACTGCACAACGTGCAACGCACAACACTCCTAAAGTCAAGGAACTGCGGGATCTAAAATGCCAGGATGGTGCCAGGTTAGGAAATCTAATTTAATGACAGACAATGAAAAAATACAGAAATATCCTTCAGCCTCCTTCAGCACAACAGTGAGGACTTTGCAGGTATTAATTAGAACGGCCCCTATGTAGCTGACATTAGTCATTATGCTTT
>NW_004524591.1:5843959-5845426 GCF_000260255.1 Octodon degus
TGGAGTCTGCAGAGTCAGAATCCGAGGAGGACTCCGAAGATGAAGAGCGCAGCGAGGATTTGCTTTGTTCAATATCTGGTTTCTGGGCCACGATAATTTTCGGTGTGTTTTTTAGATGCTCACGCAATTCATCCGTTAAACCTCCAAGACCTATAGAAGTAAAGAAGTTGATGGCAAACCGAGTGTTTCTTGGATTTTCTCGGGGTAATAATCCTTCAAAGAACGGCTGTAGGGTTTCATCCTTCAATCTTGCATTCAGTTTAGGAAGACCCATGTATTCACACAGTTCCTGGAAGAATATTTTGACAAAAATTCTACTAGATGACATAGTGGTTTCTTCACTCAGCTTTATACATTCAAGAACGCTCCACGGAAGTGAGTCAGTCTACAAAAGGTGAGCAAACATCTTCGCAACATTCCTCAATTTGTTTGTTTCTAGGCGATGAATGGTGTCATACTGTTCTTTGAATATACTTTCAAAAGATTCCATGTATTCTTTTTTCAGCATGCAAAATCGCCCAGCCAATAAACCAAAAAATTTCTCATATGTCCTTTGTTGGGCACAACAATCAAGTATCATATTGCAGAGTTCTTTTGTTTGACTTTCAGGAAATTCCATTTTCAGCAATTTGTGAGCACATTCTTCAAAATCTAAACTAGACTGAATAGCAAGATATATTGTATGACAAAATGAGACTAGATTAATTTCTGTCTTATCATGAATAGTTTTTGTCCTTCATCTTCTTCTCCTTCTTCCTCTTCCTCTTCTTCTTCCTCTTCACTACTTCCTGCCTCTTGGTCTGTGTTTGAATCACTGTCTCCTTCATCAAGTATTTCTTTCTTAATAGCTTTGTACTTTTCTTCATTCTCCATAAAATTAGGATACATCTTGAACACATTGAGAACGTCCTCTGGATGGTAGTCATCCTCCAAGGGGAGCATATGAGTGAACTGATTGTCTTCTTCAACAAGGTCAAGTCCTTTCAGGATGACTGGGTGGTCCTTGAATCCATCCTTCTGTACAGCAAACATCACTTCAGTCATATACTGAACTCTTTTGTCAATTTCAGATTCATGCAGAATGTTTCGAAGGCGTTCAAAGATTGCGTTGATTCCTCTTGGGGACACTTGTGTTAATTTGAGGCCACATTCCTTAAGAAAACCAATAGCCACTTCAACACTGTCATCTGTTGGTCTTTCCAAAAGCAAAGTGAGCATTTCTAAGCACAGAACTTCATGCGCCACATTTTGGTTAATAAGATGTGCTACAAATTTTGAAGCAGTCAGACAAAGTTGCTTATCATTTCTTCGATAGCCTTTTCGAAAATTAAGAATTAACCTCTTTAGGATTAACTCCCCAATTTGTGGAAACTTTGAGTTGATAATCGCCACTAAGGCTGCATAGACGTGTGTGAAGATGGGCGATGCACTCTGGGCTTGTAACACAGATCTGGACAGCAGTCCTCT
>NW_004524591.1:5845526-5854015 GCF_000260255.1 Octodon degus
ATAAGATATATAGCTAATTTCTCTTAACTCAATGAGAAGAAAGATTTGTGCTAACAGTGTTTGGACAGGATATCACATCTGCACCTTGTGCTATGAATAACTACTACAAAGGCAACAATATGCAATGTATTAATTATTGTAACTGTCCTACTAACCTGTTTTGAAACTGTCTCATTGCCATTTGTTTCTCAATAAAATTAATAAAAGAAATATGTGGCAAGGCGCATAATACTGTGGAAGATATCTGAAAGTATAAGGCTTTTGCCTTAAGAATCAATAAGGAACTATGCTTAGGAACTCCTACCATCTCAATTAGAATGATTCAGTGAAAATCAGAACTTGGTAGACATTTGATAAAGATTTCTCAATATCCTAAAAAATATATCCAAAAAATATAAACCTATACTAAATTAGAAGAGCATGCTACAATTCTATCTTAGAATGTACAGTTCAGTTCAACATATCTCTCTACCTAATGTAAGGTGAGTGACAGTGCAGAAGCATCCTGTGTTACT
Source organism: Octodon degus (assembly GCF_000260255.1). NCBI lineage: Eukaryota > Metazoa > Chordata > Mammalia > Rodentia > Octodontidae > Octodon > Octodon degus. The sequence continues at coordinate 5,846,042 of NW_004524591.1, forward strand.
GGCAAGTATGATCGTGTGTCTGTACACCACTCCACCACTCTATTCCCATCAAAAGAAATAAGCCTGCTGCTAGAAAATGTGGGCCTTGGCAAATGCAAGAGTCTGCTCCATCATATGTGATCAAGGATGCTTCTAGCCACTGTCCTACGCTGTGGTAGACAAGCTTGCAGCCCAGTTAAGTGGTAGCTCCTGGTCCAGTCTGGAAGGAAATAGTGCACTGCAGGCAGCAGGACTACAGCTTCAAATAACTGAGTGAAGGGGAAATAGATGGGAAGAAGAGGAAAAATGGTGAAGAAAACAGATCCCTGGGCTAAACGGGCATTTTCTGCATTACTTAAAGTGAATTTATCTGAAGCCAAGGAACAGAAATGAAGTTGTACTTTGATAGCTCAGGAAACTCAATGTGACTCTTCTGACACCTTTAATCATTCTATGCATGCACATACGCACATGTGCACATAAGCACATGTGCACATGCAAGTGGGAGGAGCCAGCATGAGGCGCCGCCCTCTTACCTTCCAGAGATCAGGTGATCCTTCTACAAGTCTGGCGTGGGTGCCGCGGTACTTAAGAGCCAACTGCAAGCACTCAGTTCCAAAATCCAAGTCATACTCACTACACTAGTGTAAAAAGGAAAACAAAGGAGTTAAGAAATGGCACTACAATTAAAATAAAGACAAGCCTTTCATTTCATAAACAATTGCAAACATAAGAGGAAGAGCCCAGACAACTCACAAACCATTTAATGAGCCACTGATTACATTATACTATGATTCCTGTTCCCTAAAAGCAAAATAAAACAAAAAGTAAATAGGAATGGCGCAATCCAACCATTTTCAGTCCCCTCAGTAGTTTCAGGTGGCAGATAAATGCAATATTTTGCTTCCTTTGCTCTTAAAATACCTACCCCATTTATAAGATGCCTGAAGCTATGGCTGAGGAATTACTGTATGAGAACTCTTCACTTAAGAAACATACACATCTGTAAAATCCAAATCCTCTATATTATGTTTATATCTCAAGACATTCACACGTCGCAGTTCTCTTACAAATTTTAAAACTTAAAGAAATGAATCTAGTCTCCTTAAAAGAGCAATGTGTTACTCTTGAACCTGGCGAGGGTCAGTGTGTCAGTGTGAGATAAAAAGATGGAAATATCTTTTAGACTCTGTGAAATACCAGTAACATTTTAAGCATCTTGAGAAGAATCACCAAAATAATCAGGCAACATCACAGCTCAACTGAATGTGCACTGAGTGACTGCGTGTCCCCAAGCTCCGTATTAAATGCCAGTGATGGCAGGGTAAGTGACACCTGCATCCCGATCCGAGAAACCCAAGCCAAGGAAAGGAGACTGACTTACATAATGCACAAGAGCACCGGCCGAGGAAGGACGGTCAGAAATAGAAGCCCAGCCTGGGCAACTTAATGAATTAGAGAACTGGCATCAGAATAAAATATTTTTCAAACAACTAGGAGATCTGTTAAAAAACTAAAACTAGAATTTGGATTCAATCTAGCTATTCCCTTTCACATGATCTTCCCCAAAGACTTTAAGACATCATATGACAGCTACACATGCACATCTATGTTTATAGCAGCACAGTTCATACTAGCTAAATCTTGGAAGAGGCCTATCTGCCCATCAACAGACAAGCGGATAAAGAAAATCTGGTATTTACATACAACGGAGCACAACTCTATCAAAAAGAAAGGTAAACGAGTCATTTGTAAGACAAGGAAGCACTTTCAAACCAGAATGTTCAGGGAAATAAATCACACACAGGCTTAAACATTGCATGGTTTTCTTTCATATCAGAAATCCAACATATAAACAAGGAGCAAAACAAATCATAGAAAACAGGAAATACAGGCACAGATCTTTCTCAAAAGGAAAAGGGAGGGCCAGGGAGAAGGCTCCGTAGACTAAGGGATCAAGAGATGGGGAGCAGGGCAGCGAGATGGGGAAGGGGCTAAAAAAGGAATTAAGTTGTACTATGTACACGTACTAATTCCCCACGAGGAATGCAATCATTGTGTACTGCCAACACCTACTAAAAGCCCTAAAAACTAAAGAATTGGAGATGTTGATCAGTGTGAGAACCCAAGCCTTAGTATAAGCCTAAAAGAAAAAAGTGAACAAAATATAATTTGAAGCCCTATATATGCTTTTTTGAGTGGAATCCCATCTTGTACTCAGCACCTGCACAGTGCTACCTCCGAGTATGAGTGAGTTATCTGTATGGTGAACAGCGTTCTCTCCTTCACACAAGGATAAATTCCAAAGAGAGCTAGCAATAACCATAGCTTTTTCCATCATTCCACTAAGAAGATAATGAACATACCCTTGATGACCTCAGAAATCACACACATGGTTTAAAACCCAAACATCCCAACAAGATTTGTCATGAGAAACTGTTCATTCCATCCCTTCTACTCCACTGTATCTCGATGGGGATAGTCCTCCTTCCTTCTTTTAACCAGCTAATCTAGTACCGATCTTCATGGGTAACAGCCAATGTTTGTTGAATTAACAAGTACGCAGAAAATCTCCATGGTACTGGGCAACAACTCCATTCTCACTCCCATAGCTGTATGGTGGTTGAAAATACTGCCTCCGCCACAGTGCTGCACAGTTCTAATCCCTGGGTAGGATCTGTCACAGACACTGGAGGGGCAGGAAACATTCTTCTTATGGCAGTAAGAGCAGGATGACAGGACAAGCCCAACACCAGAAGCCTGTTCTTAAGAGTTGTTGTGATTACTCTTCTCTCACTGCTAGGACCAGAGGCAAAAGGGAGGAGCAGCAGCAGCAGTGGCAGAGACAAACCTGTCTCCTTTCCTTCTATTGTCTTCAGGCTGTCTGCCCAGGGTGGGTGTAGCACTCACACCCATAATCCCAGCAGTACTCAGACCCATAATCCCAACCTTGGATCATGAATTGATCTCAAATTCTAGAAGCTGCCCTAGGGACTGCATGAGGCTTTGGGCAGACACCTAGATACAAACCATAATAAGAGTCCACCTGTTACATCTGGTAAAATCCCATTGCCCAAAGCAAGTCAGGCAGCCAAATCCATAACAAGGATGAGAGAAAATATTTCATCCACCAGCAGGCCATGACCAGGGTACAAAAGTGGAACACTTTCTAGCAGATGAAACATCCTGCTCGGGAATTTAACTATCTCATAATACCTCTAAATAATACCCCTTCATACCGTCTCTTGATGTTTCTTATCTATAGAAGAAAATGAATTTTGACCTTTCCAAACTCACAATACATAACCACATTTCCTATTCTCCATCCTTTCACTACTCCAATTTTGATGAAATCAATATTGAATGTTTACATCCTTAACTATATAAACACTACTCATGACTGAACCACACATTACAAAAATTCCTTCTTGAATAACTCATTGTTAGGATGAGAGCTTATCTTTTGTTTTGGTGTGGTTAGATTTCTATATGCTTCTGACTCATTCAACACCAACACCAAACATTAGCTATTCATCTAAATCTATTTTCAAGATGTTCTAACACATAAAGCATTTCACTACTTTTATTTTCCTAGGAAAGCCACCCTTGAGAGCTCTTTTGCCTTTTTCTGCCAGGCACACAGCCATCAACCCACAGCTCCCTACACCACCAGCTCAGCGAAACTCTTGATTTCTGTTGCATCACGGACTTTGAATTTGTGTGTCCTATGCAATCTTCTCTCTTCACTGACTTGTTTCCAGGAACAAACCTCGCACAATAGGTCTGTATAGTGTAATTGTGTTGAGATGCCTATGCTGAGGTTAGTTCATAAGTCTTTCTTCTTGGACTAGACTTAGATGGCCCAAACAAAACCCTTCCCATTCCCAGCCAAGACAGAAAGCCAAGTCACCAGGAGCAGGGTTGCAGACCTGTAGAAGCTGTGGGGCTCCCATTCCAGCAGTTGTGTGGTCTGTCAGTCTCTGTCGTTGGCAAGGCACTCAAAGCCCTGACTGCACACCATGCCTTCCTAGCCCACGAAGAGCTCTTTGCCCACAGCTGCCTCTCTTCAGATAGTCCCAGAGTGCAGCAAGTGATTTAGAGATCAGGTTGCCACTTCTGTAGCCTTTAACAATCCCTCCTGATCCATTCGGTCCCTGAGGTAGCTGGTGCCACCAGAACCTGAGCTTTTAGGATCCTACAGCAGACAAACTCTTTCCTTGCCTCCCTATTTGCTTAGACTTTGGCCTTCTCAGATCTTGTGAGGATGTCACTAGTAATACCCTTGCTTTCCAGCCAGCTTCGGCCAAAGTCATCTCTCCTATTCTTGGCCTAGAGTTTATGTCACTTCCTAGTAGCTAGAATGGAGCCTGATTAGCAAGCAAAATCACACAAATCTCTACCCAGAAACAGGAGTGTGTGTATTCTAAATTACACAAGTATGCCAAATTGCCTTTCTTAAAAGTGGTTTCCATGGATATTCCCATAAACAATGTATGAAAACATGGCAGAGTTTTTAATCTGAGGTAAAATAATATGATTCATAGGGACTGAAAAACATACTTCATGCACAATGCAATTATTTCCTTGAGGAGGGATTCTACAACTCTAGGAGGTTTTGTAAAACAAAAAGTTAGAAGCCATTGTTTTATGCAAACAATATAATGGTCCGTGGCTACAAATAATCTGATCACGTACCTTTCCAGCCCTAACAACATTCACAATACTATGTTGGCGAGGCAGCCTGGGAAGTTTGCCCGACAAGGCACCACATATACATTAGAGTAAAACTCAAGCAAGGGCATGTACGCACAGGCTTCTCACCCTACCGTTGTGGGGCTATGCTCAGAATATTTCAAGTAGAAACAAAATAGACTATCTTACAATTAGGTAAACAGTGAACACCTGCATTCAATTTATCATCTGAAAATCGAATCTGAAATAGTTTGCATACATTTACATTGTTTGAATTATGCAATATAATGTAGAATCTCATGAGACCATGAGAAGAAGCTTTGTTTTCATCATATATCAGATCATTTTATGAACAGACAACCGCGTCAAGCTAAGTCTGCATAAAGCTAACAATACAGATAAAACATTCTGTAAGGAAAGTATACATGATCTGACAAAGGGAAAGATTTCTTCTTTGGGTACAAAATTTTTAATGAGCTTGCATACAATTATATTGACAGAAGTCTTTTAAGTAACTATCAGTGGGGGAAAAAACATAATTTATTCAAATTTTGACAGGCCTACCCAACCAAATTCCATTATGAACTCATAGGCTTCACCATCATCCCTGTCTCTTAAACATTACCTAGATTTGTCTGTGTGTGTCCGAATAATTTAGAAGACATGTAACAATATCATCATCAATTCTAAAATTGCATTCCTCACCATTGCTGCTGAACCTCAGAATAATTATCCAATGCTATAAAATATAAGAATTCTACTGTAATGTTTTACTCTCTCTTCTTTGATCAAAAGTTTGGCAACAAGAAGAAAACTAAGATACTTTCATGAGACACAAATTACTAGCCTTTTGTGACAAAGAATGAACTGCATGTGATATACCTAACAGCATTATGAACAGCAGAGAAAAAGAATCAAAATCTTGTATCATTATGCAAAACAAGACAGAAAGCTTAAATTCTTGAGAAAGAGGACAGCACAAGGCTTTTACAATAATCTCCTGAAGAGACTGTAAGAATTTGAATTCAGCTATGAGACACAGAGAAAGGAGTGGCTACATTATTAACCACATTGAATGAGGTAGTTAAAAAAAAGAACAAATATGCTAGTAAGGCTAATGGGTCAGACATAAACTAACAATAGGACATCTGGTAAAAATTTTTATAAACAGTTTGAAATGTATGACTGACCATTACGGAATAAACTTGAAAAGAAATGATAGGGAAAATTACACAACATTCACTCATTTACTAAGCAAATGTTTCGGGAAGGTTTATGAGGCAATTCAGTGCAGAAACTGAGAAAGATTACTAAAAACAAAGAAAAGAAAAGAAAAGAAAAGAAAAGAAAAGAAAAGAAAAGAAAAGAAAAGAAAAGAAAAGAAAAGAAAAAGGTCAAGAATCCAGATCACCACTCTGACGAAGGTGTGTTCACACACACTAGGGAAGCTGAGGAGTGGCCCAACGATTCTACAAAGATCATGTCCTCCTTTTTAAAAAGTACATACATTATAACAATTAAAACGAATTTAGAATAAACCTTTAAAACTAGAACAGTAAACCCTACTGAGAAATTATCTGCAGTCTTTTATTGGCCCGCTTTCTACAAAAACAGCTTCATCTGCAGTGTCTTGGGGACTTCCTCCTTATCCTAAGGGTTAGTACCTTCTACCATCTCTTTCGTTGTTGGCCCATATATTCTTAAACCTTTTCTGCAAGTCTGCATTTATTTTGTTTTGTTTTGTTTCGTTTTGCTGAGACAGAGTCTTGCTATGCAGGCAGGCTGGGCTTGAGCCCACTTTGTAGCCTTCAGCTCCCTCTGTACTCCAGGCTATTCTCCAACTGAAAACGATGCTCCTGCCTCAGCCTCCAGTAGGGCCACCATGCCCAGCTAAGTCTTCATTCTGCAGGGGAGGCCCCACAGCTTCACCCCTTGACTAACACAGTTCCTATGAAACATTACGTAGTCCTTCTTTTTACAAATACCTTTCTTTATGTTCTCTAGAGCTTCTGCTCTCCAGTCAAGAGAGCTACCATCACAGGAAAAAAAAGTTAAGCAACTTGGTCATTAGGTGAATGTTAACTACAGCTTGTCTACAAGAAGAAAACACATAGATCTATCCAGCAACATGAATGAACCTCAAAATTATGTTTTAAAGCCACAGCACTACATTAAGATCACAAACCGATGATTTCACTTGCACACATGACCTCCTTAAAAAAAGGGAACTACAGAACAGATTGATGGTGGCCAGAGCATTTTATTGTAAAATCAAACCAGCCTTCACAAGAGAGAAACCTTTTGGAGTGATGGAAACATTCTTTAGGTGGATTGAGGTAAGGGTTACAGGAATATATAACTTTCTCAATAACCACTGAGTAATTTGGATGATATTTTTAATCTCATATAAATTATGTCAGTAAACTTTAAATATAAAATAAAATAAAAACATTTATACTTACAGCAAATAAAAACAAAACCTAGGGATGCAACTCAGGGATACGGCGCCTGCCTAGCTCTGTGAGGTGCTGGGTTCAATACACAGAACCAGAAACAAACAACAACAAAAATAAAGAACAAGCTACCTAGCTGTAAATTTAACCCAAAACAAACAAACAATCAAAAAAAGGTGTAAGACCCTGTAAGGCAAAAACTAAATTTTCATTTAGGTTTTCAAAAATATCTTAAGAGAAATAACTATTAGATATAGATATTTTTAAATACTAACAGTTCCAAATTGATACATAAACAAATTGCAAATCAAAACAAACCACCAACAATGCTTTTCATGAAGCTCTTTCTTTCTTTCTTTCTTTCTTTCTTTCTTTCTTTCTTTCTTTCTTTCTTTCTTTCCCAGGAATTGAACTCATGACCTTAAACTTGCTGGGCAGGTGCTAGGCCACTGAGCTACCTCCCCAGCCTATTTTTCTTGAAATTAGATGACTTAGTCCTGTAGTTTATACAATGCATGAGATACAAAATTACCACATTATCCTTGACTGAGAATTGGGCAATAAGATGGAGTTTATTCAATACTAAAAGTTGGGCCATAAAGATAGCTCAGAAGACTAAGCACCTGCTAAGGTAAGCACAGGGACCTGGGCTCAGTCGCTGGTACTACATGCCTTGATGGCCCTACCCCCAGGAACACTGAGACAGCAACTGAGTCAAAGCCTGGTGGTGCGCACCTGCAATCCCAGCACCAGGGAGGCTAAAAACAGTAGGATCAGTCACTACAAGTCCAAGCTGCATAGTGAGACCCTGTAGCAAATTCGTACGTACATACATACATACATACACACA
>NW_004524591.1:5860655-5865915 GCF_000260255.1 Octodon degus
GTCCCTGCTTCGGGAATCCACACCATCATAAGAATGTCCTCTTCTTGAGTGTTCATAGTCTGACCTGCTGTAATCAAAGTAATCTCTATCCTGGGGGGACCATTCTCGTTCTGTGTATCTGTCTTCAGGGGAGGAAGTCCTCTGATAAGAATTATAGTTTTCTCTTCTGTAATGACCAGAAGAATGCCTGATCTGTGCCACACTACTTTTCATTTTCTGCTGCCAGTTGATCTGTTAAGTCAGAACTCAAGTTGGTCCAAGTTACAAGTACTTAGTGGTCTGAATTCCTTGACGGTTTACTTTTTCTATCTATAAACACTCTAGTTTCCCCAGTGGCAGTTCCCTTCTCGCTCCCAGTCAGTGATCCAATGCTGACTCCATTTCCTCAGGCACTAGGAGAAACACACTGTCCCTGTTTCCCCCATGCTCCCACTGCACACAGGTTCACAGAAGGTTCCATCTAAAGCTCTACTGCACTGCCATTACACCGGAAGTACGTCCTGCCACTGCTTTATGTCAGCTTGGTTTTGTGATTTACTTTAACCCATAGAATAAGGCAGTGAAAAGAGTATACCAGGTACAACCTAGCCTTTAAGAGGCCTTGCGTAACTTCCCCCTCCTTGTTCCTGCGTCATGTCCATTAGAAGAAGCTTCAACCATCTACTTGTCAAGGAAAGATGGCACAACATGGACCAAAGTTGTCCACACCTATAGTGCAAATGAGAGCCACCTCTCAAGCCCACTGTGTATCAGCAAAGCCCCAGCTAAGTCCAGAAGCTTGAGCAGGAGCTGGTTTGCATTAAGCAACTGCCTTCCTGGATGGTTTATGACATGCCATTTGCATAATGAGGACAAATTGATATGTGTTGAAAAGATGTTTCCACATTAGCAAAAGACTAAAAGGAATTCAGTGACAAAACAATCCCCAGTATATTACTGCAATCAAGAGTAATGAATTGCATATATATATGATTACAACTAACAAAATCATTGTGCAAGTCACAAAAAATAATACTGGTATGATTCCATTCATTAAAACCATCCAAACTAAACAATTTTAGAAACCCTTGAATACGTGTTAAAATAATACCAAGGTAAAGAATTTATTAACGTAAAATTAAAGACAATAAAAGAAAAAAAGGAATATAATCAGGAATGGGGATGCAAACAGGAAGGAGAATACAGAGGACAGCACACACCACACCAGCACTATTTGGTCTGGAAAGATGGATGAACACAAAATTAAATACCTCCTATCTGTCTCTGCTCTTGGTTCATTTCCAAACACTGAGACACAACATCCAGCAACTTGTTGGATATTATTTTGACTTGTTTCAAGTCAAACAAGAGAAGGTTGATTTTGGCTCAAGTCTGTAAAGGTTTCAGGCCCTAGTCAGCTGCCTCCTAGGTATAGGGACATGGCGGAGAAGGAAGTGTTCGCACCATGGTGGGCAGGAAGCCACAAAACTTCCTCCCGTTTCCCCTTTGTGTTCCATGTATTCCACCTCACCTGCTGGACGGCACCACCCACACCCAGAGTGAGTCACCCCTTACCAATGAATCTATCATCTGAACCCAGAATCAAGCTAAACCAACTAGTGGCCTAACCCAGCAGCACACACCCATGACCCAGTCACTCTCCAGGGCCCCACCTATGTGGCCATGAGGCTCCAGAGTGACACCCAGACATAAGACATGATATATTTAGATCAACTTACTGAGTATATATTTCATATGCTTAAGAATATATTACCTCATATAAACTGATAAACACGTGAAAACAAAGGCCTTCCGGACTGAGAAGGAAGTAAGCCCTTCTTACCCCTTCCTTACCTGAAGACAGCAAGGATGCCCAACCCGGATCAGGATAGCTGTGTAGCACAAGCAGCTGAAGACTGTTGAGGCAGCACTTAGTTCCAGATCAGGCCCACTGGAACATCCTGGGAAGGGGCCCAGGAACAGCTGAACTGTGACTCTTTCTTTCTAATAAGTAACCATGTATTTTGGGAGACTTCCTGAGATTCCTTAGCACCAAACTAAAACTATGCCCACCTTAACAACAGAAGGAAAATCAGCAATAATAATAGAAACACAAACACAGAGCCAATATTGACATACAACTGAAAGCAACAACAGTATGACCACAAACAATACAAAAGAAATCAGCTGTGATAACACAGAGTACAGAAAATAGCTAAAATTAATCAAGGTTAACAGTAATAATAGAAAAAAAAGTGAAGCAATAATTTTCCATTTGGAGAAACGCGCATGCATCTGGAGATCATTCTATTGAGCAAAATAAGCCAGACTCACAAGGACACACATCGACTGTTCTTCTTGGTACATGGAATCTTAAAAAGGTGACAAGAAAACAAAGAGGAACAGAAGGATCGATAGGAGAAGGGAAGGGCGGTGCCAAAGCCAATGAAAGGGCGCATGTACTGGAGAGTTCCTCGCAAGGCGAAGCCTGCCAACATGGGACAAGAGCAGGAAATGTGCCGCAGGCAGGTGATGCGGGGATGGCTCACGTGTGCAGTGTGCCCGTGAAGCTCTGCCAAGATGAAATCCACCCATCCATACACCCAACTTCCATTAAAAGAAAAGGGGAGGGGGGAGAGAACATGATTGCCTTTTTGTGCTTTTTGCCATTCTTTCTCCAGCCTGTTCCACACGTTCTAAGCCATCTGCTGCTAAGGACCTGGCCTCAACTCAGCTCCTTGGTGCTCTGTGATGCATAATCTGGATGAGGCTGTTGACAAAGTCATGTAAATCACCCTGCATCTGCAAGGAATTTGTACTACAACATAGTGATAGAATTGCATCAATCCTCTTGAGCTAGAGATCTATGAAAACTGAGGATCAAATTAAAGGTAGACAAAAGTCATAGATTAAGCAGATAGGAATTAAAGAAATAATAATAGATTCACATATTAATTACACACTTGAGCTGGGGAGATGGCTTGGAAGTCTAGGTGCCTGCTGGCAAGCACAAGGACCCAGGCTTGGTCCCCATTACTACATGCTTTGCCAGCCCCGGAATCCCAGGCATGCCATGCCAGCCACTAAAACAACTTGTGGTAGTACACGCCTACAATCCCAGCACTGGAGAGGCTGAGACAGGAGGATCAGTATGGGTGAAAAGTGAGACCTGCAAAGTGAGACCCTGAACCAAACAAACAAATAAGATTTTTTTAAAAAAGAATTACACACTCTAGAAATAACTAAGGTTTTAACTTGCTAGTTATCAGTCAATTCTGTTTTTCCAATAAATATGTCTTTCTTGGAAAACTGTAAGTCTCTGGTCTTTGGAAAGCTGGAAAAATGTAAGTCTCTGGTCTTCAGAAACATAGGAGCTAAAAGGAAGGTTCCAAGAAAGCCGGAAATTTCTAGACATGATAATAAGTGTAGGGACTGGCAAGATAGCTCAGCAGTCTAAAGCACCTGCTTAGGCAAGTTTAGACAGCTGAAGCGGACCAGGTTCAATCCCTGTCACCACATGCCATGCCAGCCCCATTGTCAGGGTGGGCTGAGTCAGCCAAAAAAAAAAAAAAGATAATAAGTGCAAACAGAGGCAGTGATTTCAAAACTCTCCAGAAGAATGGTTACTGTACAAGTATGATAGCACTGTTAAGGACCATTTGCAAATTTCTGAAATTACCAAAAACATTTTCCACACCAAGACACCAAGAAATCAAACTGCATGAACATGTTGGCCAAATACCCCACTAATAGGACATAGGGGTCGCGTCTTCCTTGCTGGCAAGGCCGCGCGCGACAGGATGGTACGTAGGAGAAAAGGAAGGGAAAAGAAAACACACACACATACAAAATAGGTAAGATAATTACACTACTAATTTCTATTAGTTCATTGAAAGAATGGTTTGTACTTACATTGTTCAATTTTGCATGCCTATATTTTGTAATGTGAGCAACTACTTTGAAGATAACAATATATATTATATTAACCCTTGTTAATCTTCTATTATATTGTTTTGAAATTAAAAAAAAAATAGGACATAGGAAACCTCCAGAATATCAGCTCATACTTATGAACCCTGATAGAATCTCTATGCATAATTATTATAGCTAGCACACACTTTCAGACACAGGATAGCACTGTAAACTATAAAGTACATTTGTACAAAGGATTCCACCTACTCTGCAACCAACTTCAAAAGGAATGACATTCTATTTAGACTAGAATTTGGTAACATATACACTTGTCAACATAAGAGGAAAAGGATTAGTCTGTGAACTGCTCTTTGTGTTTACACTCAAAACCCATGGTGTATAATATTCTTCATTAAAATAACAAATTATCTTAGTCCAACTTTTGCTCATATATGAAAATTCCTGACTTTATAATGCATAAAAGCAAGATATATATTTGGCCATATGTTATGGTTTGTGTCTAGTTGTCCCCCCAAAGCCTCATGCAATCATGGGGTGGGGACTTCTAGAGTTTGAGATTAACTCATGATCCACTGGAATTATGGGTGATCCAAGGCTGGGATTATGGGTCTGAGTACTGCTGGGATTATGGATGTGAGTGCTACACCCAGCATGAGGCAGATAGCCTGAAAATAACGTAAGAGAACAGAGTGACAGTTTTCCTTTCTGTTGCCATTATTGCTCCTACTCCTCCCTCGGCTCCTCTTGCTCTTTGCCACCACCATGAAAGGTTGCTCTCTGCCCTGTGTCACGCTGCCTTGGAGCCAGCTGAGTATGGACTGAAACCTCCAGTAACTGTGAGCTAAATAAATCTTTCCTTCCTTCAGTTTGGGTGTTGAGTATTTGTTCTAGCAATGAGAGAAAAGTAACTGAGATACCATGGTTCTGTGGCTGGGGTCCAAACACCAAGACCCTGTCACTTGAAAAGCATCAACTCTACCCAGGTGACCATGTCATATGATAGATTAGAGGCAAACAGAAAAGAGTCCAGCATAGGAAGTGGCCACACTTCATAAGAAACTAGTCACTTAGAGCAAGCTCAGTCATGACAGAACTGTGCAGGCCTTCCCCACAGGTAGTACTCTGTGACCTCACCTCCCCCCAGGACCCATTCCTTAAAGATCCATCATGTGCAGAGATCAAATTTCCAGCACTGAAACTTTAGGTATATATTTATGTCATACTATCTTTCATCATAACTATCTTTTAGTTGGGATAGATATATAGTTGCATTCTCTTATTGAATAGAATGATTTGTTCTAATGGTGTTTGTAAATAGGATCACAAGTCCACATCTTGTACAGCAATT
>NW_004524591.1:5866015-5869401 GCF_000260255.1 Octodon degus
TCAGCATTCAGGGACAGGGCAGTCGTCTTAGGAGTAAATGTGACAGACTTTACGATTTCATTCAAGTATCAGTTTTCACTGTGGACTCACAATAGCACCACACTTCAAAGTATTCCTTTTGTAAAATTTAAAATCAATGTGCCCTGAGTAATATTTCATAACAGGAAACCAAATATAATTATTTTCTAAAAACAATCACAGACCTCAGTGGCCCACAGCCATTTATCCTCTTGAGACAGCTGGGATTTAAAATGTCATGAGAAATTCGGAGCGGGCTTACATTTTTTGAAACACAGGAACTGACAATTATAAGGCCAAACATACCCTTAATAACCGATTCAGCCGCATACAGATCTCGTTTGTAGGTCACCTAGAGGACAGATAAACCTCATTAGACTTAACAGAACAGGAAGGAATGTGAAAGCAGTAAAACAAGCCCCCAAGGAAATTCTTGATTTTGGAAAAACTATACACACATAACACTGACAATGTCTAAATTAGAACAGGATTAGCAAATGCACATTAAATCTATTCCTACATATGGCTGAAGATTTTAAATCTTTGAATTAAGATATTACTTAGCAGTCACTACTAAAATTGATTAATATAACTCAAGTAATATAATAAAAATGTTATAACATTAAAAAATATGTTCACGTTATTCAATAGTACAAGTTGTATGTTGCAAAGGGACAGAAGTTCTGTATAACAACACCAACCAAAACAAAAGCCAAGAGCCATTCTCAGCAGAAATTCTCAAAGATCAGCTCACGTTAAACGTGGCTTCCTTCTGAATTGAGTACATCCTTACATACCCAGGTAAGAATCGCCTTTTTACGAAAATATGGCACTGACATAAAAAATCACCTAGGGGCACCGTAGGCCTAGGCTGACTCTGTTATTTCTTTAGAAACATGCAGCTGCCTAACTGTGTTCCCCTGTTCTGATGCAGCTGGCACAGGCCACGTTTCTGCTGTGTGGCAGACACTCTCCAGATCTCAGTGAGCTCAGGAAGAGAACGTGTCAGTGCACTAGAGAATTACATCTCCCATATAACACAAATGAAAACTGAACTCATTTGTTTAAAAATCATATTGAGTAAAATAACGGTCACAGCAGCTCATCATCCTAGTGCCGCCTGATTACGGGGACCATCGTCTAGCTATCCACTGCAACCGATGCTCACTCGAGACACACCTACCATACCTGTTGTTTTTCATTTTTGGACTTTATGCCTCTCAGTTAGCTCATAACTGGACTTGAGAGATGTTTTGTTTAGATCAAGCAAATCAGAGCGCTTCTCTACCTTTAAATTTGGCAGGTAAATTCTGGACCAAAATTATACCATACTTTGCAAAATCAAAGCAGCAGTAAACTCCTCAGCATGACAGAAAGCTGCTCCCACGTTATGTGTGTATTTTCTCTGCCACAAGCACCTACCAACCACCATTACTGGATTCCAGGGCTAATTGCTACCCCAGAGTATAATTCTGCTATGTTATAAACAGATAATACAAAACAGACATGCTATATATTTTACCAAAAGTATTGATGTGATTCATTGTTCCAACTATTTATTAAGCGACTCTGTTCTAGGCCTAGCTGTAAGCGCTAGAAATAAAACAAGAGAAAGAATGAGCCAAATCTTTACCCTTTGGATACGCCAATTTACTCAATAACATTTTGGTAGCCAATTGAGTAAAACTAATTGAATTTTTTTCTTAAAAATCCATACTTAGCTACATAATGGATTTAAATGACAAAAATTCTGCACAGTAACTGCTGCATAAACTTAGGACAAAAATCAAGGGTAAAACCCTTACTTACCATTATTCATTTTCTGTCACTTCCTGTTTTAAGGGATAAAACTATACTCTAAATAAAAAATAGTATTATAAAAGTAACCTTTAAAAAATAGATCTTAATGATGGATTAAACAGAAAATTATCCTCAAATACTAAAATGACTCATATAATATAGTATTTACAAGATCATTTTTGCTTTGTAATTAGTCTTATCACAATTACCTGAAAGTTTGCATTCTTCTATATTAACTAACTATATAAAAGAGAAAGGCTCTTAAGCTTATTTTCCCTAATTCATCCTACAGGTCATAGATGCCTACTACACACACACTTTAAGGTTTTACTCAGATTAACACCTACGTAAAACCTTGATTACCTCCACCACAATTCTCAAAAATACTGCTTTAATAAGAATAAACTATAGAGTATTTGACAAACTTTGGAAGTATACAAATTTTGACAGAACCATGTTATTTTTTCCTAAATAAAACAGCTACTGTACTTCAAAGGGAGTGTGACTGGAAACTGTTGTAATTCTAAATTGATGAGCTATTCATTTTTATTTTACAGTATTGTGGGTTGTCCTTTTCTTACTTTTAATTTTTAAAAGGGCAGCTTAAGAATCAGTTCTGAAGATGGCTTTCTTCTGGCAGCATGATCTGTAATTCCTTGACCTTGCATAATACCCTGTTGTGAAAAACATTGCTTTTAAACATCTTCTAGTAAGGGAATCGAGTGTCAGTCCCTTCAGTGACTTGTGCTCACACCATGATAACTGGAACCTCAGAGGACACATCCAGAATGACAACAGTGTCTGACATTTGGTACCAATGAGACCCCAACCCAACATCTGCCACTAAGCAGTGTCCGGCTCACTTGTTGTCTGTTTTGTTTGATTGGGTCTCTGTGCAATAATTCATCTGAGTAATATGTTTAGCTAAAAAGACAAAATGAAAAAAGAAGAGAAATCAGAAGCTCACAGCTACAGACACAACGATCCTCTTTTTCCTAAGCCAAGCGATTCTCTCAGCCACCTCAAGGAACTGTCCATGCCAGCTGTGACAATTAAAATTATATTTTGTTTCTCTCTCCGTATTGAGACACAAAACAGTAGGGTAGATCTTTCAGAACAGAGCTGAGTACAGGTGGCCAGCACCTTCCTTCCCTGAGTAAAACTACATCTCACATTCTCTGACATTTTCCCCACAAGGTAATCTGTATGTACTTCTAATACTTAAGACCTTTTTCTGGCACCAGGAATCAAACACAGTACTTTGTGCTTGCCAGGCAGTGCTTAAGCTGCTGAGCTATCTCCTTGGCCCAAGACAGTTTTTTTTAAAGAGCGGGAAATTCTTACATTTTAAACATATACAACATTCATTATACACATAGATATTTTTGGAGCTTAATCTCATTTCAACAATTATGTATAACTAGGACATGTACTTTTCTCTAGATGGATAACTATGAAAACCTTTAGAAAAGAAACATTACTATATTGTATTACTGAGGTCAAAAACCAAACAATGAGTCTATTTTGTTTCTTTTGTTTTCAAACAAAGATGCCAGATCTAAAAAAAA
>NW_004524591.1:5869931-5872499 GCF_000260255.1 Octodon degus
AAATAAATAAAAATAAAAAAATTTAAAAAAAAAAAAAAGAAATTCTCTTTATCCAAAAACCCTAAAAAGTTTGAAGGGGAAACCAAGTGAGAAAGGTTTTAAAACCATTAATAACAGATAATTTGCCTCTAGATTGTAAAAAGGATGCAAGAAATCAGTAAGAAGTCAACGTAGAAATTAGCAAAGGGATTTCACACAAGGAAATGTAAGTTATCTGCACAATCTGAAACACAACATTACTAATAATCAGAAATATGCACATAAAACATCCAGGAGATATTCCTTAACATACACTGAATTGAGCAAGATATAAAGGTGGTCTGCAGCCAGGGCTGAGTTCCAAGGAAAGGCAGCTCTTACACCCAAGGCTTGGAGCATAAAACACTACTTAGGAAAACATTATGCTTCTCTTACACACTTTAAAGTGCACATATCATAGGACAGATTCCTCTCATAAATGTGTCTTCTAGGCACATATTTCAGAGGCCAAGCAGACATGAGCAGGGTCACTGTGGTTGATGCAACCCTCCTTGTCCACCCATGCGTATCAACTGACTACATGCCTCTGTATTTCTACCAAATGGTACTTTTCTCCAGCCCTTTGGGTATTGCCTAATATTTTCCTGGACAACAGAATGAAGCAAAACAACAATGCAGCAGCTCCAAGACAAAAATTGAAGGGTCCTCTCATGCACACACATGCCCTCTCGTGTCTGTTTAGTCCCCCCTTGAACACAAAAGTCCACCCCCTTGCAGGAAGAAATGTGACTGGCAACATATCTATGCAATACACGATTTCTGTTTTAGGTCAACGACTGAATGGTTTCTATTATGGAACATTTGTGTAGAAATAGCAAGTTGATATGGACATAGATATCTAAAAATCATTCATATAAGGCAATAACCTATTATGGATTGAGCTGTATTCTACCAGAAAGAGACGCTGAGATCTTAACCTCTAGTGTCTCAGAATATGAACTTCTCACTGGAAACAACTTTGACAGAGGCAATCAAGTTAAAATGAGGTCACTAGGATGAGACCTAATTCTTATCTAAATGCAAAATCTTGAACCAAGAGGAGACACTAGGGTAGAAGACAGCTAAGTGACTGCAAGGACACCATGAGCCCAGGAAAGGGAAGGACAGCTGGGAAATTCCACAAGCTGAAAACAGCAAGCAGATTCAGTCCTGAAGATGTCAGAAAGCAGTTATGGTCCTACCAATGCAGATATGAGACCATAAACTTCTGTGTGTACGTGTTTGTCTGTGTGTGTGTGTGTGTGTGTGTGTGTGTTTGTGTGTGTGTGTGTGTGTCTACGTGCACAATCTCACTGTGCAGCTCAAACCCGTAGTGATCCTCCTATTTTCAGCCTCCCCAGTGCTGGGTATTACAGTCACGCACCACCACACCCAGACTCTGTTGCCTGCTCAGAATGTGACATGTGGTGCCAGGGATCGAGCACCAGTCCCTGTGCTTGCCCAAGCAGGCACTTAGTCCACTGAGCTATCTTGCCAGCCCTAAATTTCTTATTTTTTTAAACCACTCCATTGTCAAACCCCTTTGAACAGCCCTAGAACATTAAGACAAAGCACCTTCAACATACTAAGCATAACACCAAAACTTAAAATTTACTTTTCTGTTAGAAACCTGAGATTTGGAGGCAAAGAAATTTAAAGACAGGGGAAAAAAACTTGTCATATATCAGGTATAATCTAAAACACCACTGCATGTTTAAAGTTTTCAAAAATCCTTACAGTAAAAGACACACTGCCATCAATGCCCTTCAAAATAGTCCTCCTTGATTCAAGCTCACTCATCCCATCATTCTTGCCCCCTTCTGAAGCAGTTGTGTCTTTTGTGTCTTCAGGTGTGCTGTCAGGCCTGTACTGGTTTGAGGAGGGGCCAGAGAAGTCACGGAGTGTCAGATCTGGTGAATAATGGGGATGAGCACACAGTGTTACGATTTTCATGGTGGAAGTTTACATATAAGAAATGACATGTGACATCCTCCTGTAATGATGAAGGATGAAACTACTTGCCCACACAAAACGAACTGCTTCAGAAAGGGGCAAGAATGACACAGTAAGAGTGTTTGATCAAAGTAAGATGGAATATTTGATGGAGGGAGGTTAATGGCAATGTATCTTTGACTGTAATATGCTTTTAATGTACATATTCACCTTACTTTTAATCACTCTTTGTAGTGGCACAAGTATGGAAGGACCTTCAGTATGTTGGAAGAAAGATAATTTAGCCAATAAATGTATGAACCAGGAGCAGATGGCTACCATGAAGGATGCTGAAAGTGTAACTGGTATCCAAGATGAGTATGTGAACGTACTGCATAAATCAGAAGAGCTAAAATTGGCCCAATTTGCACAAAGAAATTAAAAACAATACAGGGAATCCAGGACTTGACAACTTGAAAAATAAAATTCACTTCACATCTACCTAGAAAAACATTCTCAAACCAAAAAGAACTTGAGAATAGCTATGACACCCAGAGTCCTACAGTCTGTCAGGGAATAGAACCAGAATTTAATTCAGAGACTGGTCAGAGTAAGAGA
>NW_004524591.1:5881279-5886344 GCF_000260255.1 Octodon degus
CACTAAGAAGAATATATGCAGTGTATTATTTGTTGAAACTGTACTTCCGATTTGATTTGAAACTGTCTCATTGCTGTTTATCAATAAAACTTTGGAAAACAAAATAACTATCTTTTAATATATAAAATACACTTTAGAGAAACCTGGGGGGGTCTGTAAGCACAGGGAGGCTAAAAGCATGAGGCTTGCACATAACTAGTTCCAAGTACTCTAAAAGAACTCTATTCCCTCCTAGATTAATAATCATTATTTCCTGAGTGTTGACATTTACTTACTGCTTTTCAACCTAACCAAAAGCACATTCTATCTCCAAAAGGATTCTGATGACATAAAGCAGACATCTAACAGCCATAGGCCTTGATTAAATATGAAAAAAATACCAGCTTGCTGATGAATTTTCACTGTGGAACATATTTAGATATTAATGGGAAATCTCTTAAAATGGAGATGTCATGGGATCAAGACAGATCATCTGTCCTACAAAGCCAATCACAGTTGCTGTTCCTCTAGAGAATCCTCATATGAACAGAGGATTTAATAATGTCCATGTCCATCGTGAGCTAAAATTATCACAATATTCTCAATTTATCTGCATTGGAACAAAAAAGAAAAAAAAAAAAGAAGTAATATTCCTAAAGTGGAGAGAGAAGAAAGATTGGAGTAACGCTCACAACAGGGCAGTGATGCTGGTGACGCACTACCATGTATGGCTGTCCCACTGGTGACTTCTTTTATTAATTTCATTAGTAAGAAGACCAACAAAAGTTATCAGATCCATTTGTACCAACAGTGGTAAAGCCACCAGATGGGAGAGTCACCATGCCACTGCTGATTCAAACAGGAGAAACATGACAATCTATATGAAATACATGTGAAAAATTTCTCTGTGTTATTTTCCAAGTTTCAGAAAGAGATTGGAGGGCCAGTAAAATACCTTAGCAGATTAAAGCACCTGCAAGCAGAAGTAGGGGCCAGAGGTTCCATCCCCAGGCCTGAGGTGCCCCACCCTAAGGTGCACTGAGATAGTGTTGGAGACTGGGCATGGTGGCGCGTGCCTGTAATCCCAGCACTTGGGAGGCTGCAAACAGGAGAATCACTTTGAGACCAATTTAGTAGTGAGAACCTGAACACCCTGTGACCCTTCCCTAAAATAAAAATTAAAAAAAAGGAGAGAAAGAGAGATTAGATATATACTGTCTAATTCTGGTCAAACCTTACAAAATTTAAATAGATGTGTAATTCTTTTTTCCAAGAAATATAATGCACACTAGTGAAATACTTCAGAATGACTAGGCAGAAGCCAAAAGGCTATCTCTAGATCATGAAAGTACAAAACAAAGAGCACAATTCCCTGATACAGTTCCAAGGAGCACCAACTTTCTCTAGAGTCTGAAAAACTATCACTCATAAAAGAGATACCATGCTTACATCAGTTAGTATCATTTCTGGCTGGCTTGCTACAATGAGGAAAAAACTTGTTTTGAATCACAGTATCTTTTTTCATGTCAGAACAGAGAAAATCAGTAAATGCAGTTAGGACATTCTTTTTGTTTCTTTTTATCATATTTCAATTTTACACATTTTTCCCCAGAAGATTAATTCCTGGAGGACCAAGTCTGGACAAGTCTTAAAGTAAAACTTCAAACTTTAGAGATGGAGCCCCATACTTCTGTGAGTTCTATCTATCATACCCTGATGATATCCTTACAATATATATTGTGGAAAATCTGCTACCAGCAGGAAATCCTTTATTCAGGAAAAATTACTACATTCATTGGCTTTCCCATCACTGAGACATAATTTCAGCTAAAATTTAAAGGAGAAATTTAATTTGGTGTACAGTGTCAGGGAGTTCAGTCCATGGTTGGCTGCCCCCACGCAGAAGCTTCATCATATGACTGGCACCCAGACCTTCCTGTGTTATCTGGGTGAAAGCCACAACTCTGTACTCTACATGCTGGTAAAACTAGCATAATGTGAGGAACACAATCCTATGCAGTCAGCACAAGCAACAGCCAGGCCCTTTTGCACCAGGGCTGCAGAAGCCTCTGAGCATCTAGATGACAGAGTACGGAGAAATGCTCCCAGGGAAACAATTCCCTAGGGATCCCTTCTTGAACAGAGGTCTCAGGGACTCTCTTTCCAAGTGAAACACTGACATTTGTACGTTGACCTTACTGCAGAAGGATTCCTGCTGATTGTGACATGTTCTCGCTGCATCTTTCTTATTATCCTTTTATGAAGTATTAGTTTTGACTTAGTGGTCCTCATTTGCTCAGCAACCACAGTGCCTTTGGTTCCAACTTTTCACACGGTTCCTTTTGAACCAAAGTTTAACATTTTCAAATTACTCCACTCTACTTTTTGTTGCTAGTCCTCATGAAAAATCTGACTAAAAGAAATGAAATAAACGAGACACACAAAGTTAAATATCACATGGCTTCTCAAATCACAAAGAGCAAAATAAAAAATGAATAAAAGGAACTAGGGACATAAATCCTTCTGAAAAGGACCAGCAGCAAAAGATAGAAGAATGGAAGAGAGGATAGAAAAGAAATCAAACAAGGAATTAAGATATTTTGTACACATGTACAAATGATACACAAGGAATGCAATTATTATATACTGCACATATGTACTAATTAAAAAATATGAAAAAAGCTACCACTACTCATGCCACAGCCTGAACAATGGGTTACCTTAAAATGTCTTCATTCACATCAATTAGCTGACTGTCCTAAATCTCAATATACTATAAAGTCTCAGGGCAAAATCAAACAAACCTTTTGCTATAGTGTAACACTTCCTAATGTGTCCTTGTTAGAAAGAGAAGCCTGGTGAGCCTGGCCTCTACTGTCCGCATGTCTATCAGCATTCTAGTCCTCTGAGCTCCTTTCTACAGAATCACCAACCAGGCTCTGCTCATAGCATTACAGGCTTCTCCAGCCTTCTTCTTCCAACTTTTTTAACACATCCCACAAGTCACTTCCAGCAACTTCTACACTACATGGACAGGTACAACCACAGCAATGGCTCAACTCCTGGTTCCAATTTTCTCATTAGTTAGCTTTCCTGCCACTGAAACATAATACTCAGCACTCAGAGTTTAAAGGTAAAGAAGAGATCTCACTAAGCTTATGCATTCAGTCCCCAACCCACTGGCTCCAGGGCATGTGCACTGTGGGAAAAGCATGTGAAAAAGCAGAAGTTCATGACAGCTGAGCTTCAGGGCAAAAGAACATCTCCAGAGATGAAGGGGCCAGAGACTATCTACATTACTCAAGGTCACACCTTCAGGACTCACCCAGTTATACCTAGAAATGTGTTTTACTAATCCCCCAAGTGGCCTGCAAGCCATTACAGCTGCCAACTAATCTTAACTGTCAAAGTGAATGAAAGCTTAGATTTCTGGGGCTTTTTCAGAGTCTACATGACCTGGAGAAATGGAAATATCAAACCATATTGGAGAATGAAAATACCCACTCTAGCCCTCAAGTTACCCTGCCCCACCAAAGAAGAGAAGAAAAACTTATCTTACAAGTTCACAGTCCAGAGGCATAGAATCACAAAAAGATTGAGACCTTCTAATGTGAGGATTATGGAAGGCTTCCTCAACCCCACCCACCTTACCATCAAATTACTAATGACTTCTTTCCCCAAACCAATGATGGTGAACCATTTAGAGCACCCAAACAACAACCCAAGCTCCACTTATTTATTGCAAAATGTAAACCCAGGAATTAACTCTGAATACTGAGGTTTTAGCTTAGAAAAACAAATAAACAAACAATAAATACATTGACATCTTTTGTCTTAAAAGAAAAATAACTGTGCACCATAGCTTCATCACGTCTGTTCTAGATTATTTTACCCCATACACAGCATCCATCTTCCAACAAAATGCTGCACAGCAAATTAAAAGACAAAGATACCATTGAACAGAATGAACAAAATCAGAACCACATACAGCAGGGGTGTTGGAATTATCACATAGAGAATGTAAGACGAGAGTTATACACAAAAGGCTGTAGGGCTTAAAGTAAAGAATATGTAGAAGAATCGAGGGGCAAATTAAACAGAAAGAGATCAACCCTAAGAAAAAAATCAGGATCTCTCGAAGAAATCTAGAATGTCTTGGACAGGCTTAACAGTAGATTAAGAAATGCCTAGAGGAATTTCGACACTTTGAGTACGGAAGACAACCTGGGCGACTCTCCTTGAAAGAGGAGTATTGTCCCCATTCCGGCTGAGCCTGACCCCATTTTCATGTACTGATAGGTACAGAGCTGGCTAGGACTTTTCCTTATCCCGTCACTTGGCTTTAAGCAATGCGTATCAGTCCAGTTGAGGTGCCGGTGGTGGCAGGCGTGTTTCCCTGGAATCCCACCTGCTGCTACCTAGTGTAAGCCTAATTGAGAAGGAATGAAGGGCCAACGCTCCACACTGTTGGCTGCACTGAGCCTCCAGATACAGACTAGGATTTCCTGGAGCTTGAAAGATTATGCATTATGCATTTACTGACTGTAAATCATGAGATACTATCTCAGGTGTGTAATGCAGAGAGCTCTTTCTGTATATCCTTCTGTCTACCTACTGAAGAAGTACATGCAGCCCTCCTACCTAGCCAAGCTCACAGCACTCACCAACTTCCCACCACTCTCAGTCACCCACCCTCAAGCCACTCCTTTCTTCATGAACAAATAAAACCTGGGTTCAGCCTGGCTTGCGGCCTTTCTTCCAGACGCTATCATCATGGATGGACTCACAACCTCTTGGCTCCCCATAACTACAAATATGCCTTAAGAGTCTTTACTCTCAGCATGGGTTACTCTGGGTATGGTGGATTGGAATTAACCTGACAGGATTCCAATAACTTACCCATAGGATTACAAATATAAACTTCCTGGTCTCCAAGATGAGGACCAGGAAGGGCTTTCTATGTTTGAGGACTCATTAAATATCTCCAAAGCAAAGAAGACAGAGCCTGGGATAGAGCTCAGCATTACAGTGCCTGCTTGGCATGTGTAAGGTCCTGGATTCAATTTCTGACACCAAAAATAGAAAT
>NW_004524591.1:5886444-5888912 GCF_000260255.1 Octodon degus
GTCCCTGTGCTTGCCCAAGCAGGCACTTAGTCCACTGAGCTATCTTGCCAGCCCTAAATTTCTTATTTTTTTAAACCACTCCATTGTCAAACCCCTTTGAACAGCCCTAGAACATTAAGACAAAGCACCTTCAACATACTAAGCATAACACCAAAACTTAAAATTTACTTTTCTGTTAGAAACCTGAGATTTGGAGGCAAAGAAATTTAAAGACAGGGGAAAAAAACTTGTCATATATCAGGTATAATCTAAAACACCACTGCATGTTTAAAGTTTTCAAAAATCCTTACAGTAAAAGACACACTGCCATCAATGCCCTTCAAAATAGTCCTCCTTGATTCAAGCTCACTCATCCCATCATTCTTGCCCCCTTCTGAAGCAGTTGTGTCTTTTGTGTCTTCAGGTGTGCTGTCAGGCCTGTACTGGTTTGAGGAGGGGCCAGAGAAGTCACGGAGTGTCAGATCTGGTGAATAATGGGGATGAGCACACAGTGTTACGATTTTCATGGTGGAAGTTTACATATAAGAAATGACATGTGACATCCTCCTGTAATGATGAAGGATGAAACTACTTGCCCACACAAAACGAACTGCTTCAGAAAGGGGCAAGAATGACACAGTAAGAGTGTTTGATCAAAGTAAGATGGAATATTTGATGGAGGGAGGTTAATGGCAATGTATCTTTGACTGTAATATGCTTTTAATGTACATATTCACCTTACTTTTAATCACTCTTTGTAGTGGCACAAGTATGGAAGGACCTTCAGTATGTTGGAAGAAAGATAATTTAGCCAATAAATGTATGAACCAGGAGCAGATGGCTACCATGAAGGATGCTGAAAGTGTAACTGGTATCCAAGATGAGTATGTGAACGTACTGCATAAATCAGAAGAGCTAAAATTGGCCCAATTTGCACAAAGAAATTAAAAACAATACAGGGAATCCAGGACTTGACAACTTGAAAAATAAAATTCACTTCACATCTACCTAGAAAAAGATTCTCAAACCAAAAAGAACTTGAGAATAGCTATGACACCCAGAGTCCTACAGTCTGTCAGGGAATAGAACCAGAATTTAATTCAGAGACCGGTCAGAGTAAGAGAACTTGACATCCTCTAGTAAAATTTTACCATTTCTTTGGGTCAGTGATTGGCCTTTGCCTCCCATGCTTATCTCATTTGAAGAGAATTATTCATTTGATTCTTTCAAGTTCCATAACTATAATCTTCATTTCAGTTTAAAAGTCTCCAGACAAGAAGATGCTACCTTAGGATTTAGGAACTGATATGAATCATGACACTGCAGGCCTCAAGCCTGGTTGAGTTGACTATATGAAAATTTAAGGGCCAGGGAGATAGCTCAGCGGCAAAAGCACCTGCCTTGCAGGTATAAGGTCGTGAGTTTGACCTCCAGTACAAAAGATAATTTAAGGGACCCTGGAATTTTATTGAGCACATTTAAGTATCAGAGGAATGCAGGCAATTGTGGTTAAGAAGGTAAATTCTAGTAGATGTCATTAAGGAATGTGACTCCAAATACTTTCCCATATGCAGATCTTGTGCCTTGTAATTTTATGTTTTCTCCCCACTGAGCAGGGAAATCTGAATTGCCACCGCTTTTTTTTTTTTGGTCAGAGGAAAAAATTCAATGTTTTATTCACAAAATATAAGCAAGACTTACATACATTCCTTTGCTGTTGAGATTTTTTTTTCTTCCAATAATTTTATAAGAAATCCACTGAATATATCAATTATAAAATGTTAAAATGAAAACATTTTCAAAATTTACAAATACAAAGCAATACTTTATACAAGAGCTCTATAAAGTTCAATAATGCAAAAAAATACTTTGAACTGAATAGAAAGCATGTTCAGTTATGTTGTTTTGTAGAATTACTTTTCTCTTCTCCGGTCCTGATGTTTCTCTAACTCTCTGGAGCGCTCAGAGTATCTGCTTGGTTTTTCCCAGCGTCTTTCAGCTCCATTCTGATACCTATCTTCCTCGCTCTTAGAGCTAGCATGTTTCCTATTCTTCTCTCTTGACTTTGCCCTATCTGATCTTCTAGAATTTTCACTGTCCTGATTTCGGAGTCTGTAATTCTCATTTTCTGAAAAATTCTTTCTTCTCTCCCCTCTCTTCTTTTCGGGATCGCCATGCCGATTCTCCCAGTCCATGCACATTTCTTGGTCTCGGTCACTCCCATAGCGATCGTAACTGTTTCCTTCGGCAAGGATGCTCCTGTCCGATGTGTGCTTTGCTACAGGATCTCTCCAGTTTTGATCTCTTGAATTTTGACTTCTGTGTTTTTCTGATCTCCGGTCCCTCTCAGACCTTGCGTCCTGGTGCTTGCGCTCGGCCCTTCTTTTCTCCTGTCTCCTCTCATTTGTTTGTTGGCTCCTGGCTGATTTATCTCCATCTTTACTTCTGGTCTTCCTGTGTCCCTTCTTTCTCATATCTTTAGCTGAGGC
>NW_004524591.1:5889260-5892086 GCF_000260255.1 Octodon degus
GCTTCATCTTTTTATATAAATATCCATTTCTCTGCAAGTAAATATATGAAGAAACTCACTAATTCTGCATTGTGGTATAAGGATATCTTGTCTTATTTTTTGTACTTTTCTGTATTTTTAAAGTTTCACAAAATTAAAAGAATAGGGTGATGAGAATCTGTACCTGTAGAAGTTATGTTATAATAAATTCTCAAATACTAAAAAAAAAAAAGAAAAGAAAAGAAAAAGAAATTTGAAGAGGCACAGGCATCTAAATAGGAAAAGTTCAATTGTGGGGGTTTTTTTAGTACAAGATAACATGTGTGGAAAAGACTCTACCAAAAATTTGGAACTGAAATATATTCAGTAAT
The DNA here is from genome assembly GCF_000260255.1 of Octodon degus. NCBI lineage: Eukaryota > Metazoa > Chordata > Mammalia > Rodentia > Octodontidae > Octodon > Octodon degus. The sequence goes on from NW_004524591.1 coordinate 5,889,611, forward strand.
TTTGTAAGATACAAAATTCATTTATAAAAAAAAAGAGAGAGAGAGAGAAAGGGTTGAGGAGATAGATCAGCGGTCAAGCACCTGCCTTGCAAGTGCAAGGACCCAGGTTCAGTCTCCAGGACTGTATGTCCTGAAAGCTCTGGGCCCACCAAGCCAGTCACCAAAACTGGGCGTGGTAGTGCACACCTGTAATCCCAGCACCGGGGAGGCTGAGACAGGAGGATCACTACAAGTCTGAGCTGCAAGCAAGACCCTGTACCACATAAATAAATAATTTTTAAAAAAGAAAGATTTCTATACATTAACAGTGAACTAAGGGGTCAGGGAGATGGCTCAGTAGAATAAGCACTTCCCTGACAAGCGCAAGGGCTTGAGTTCAATACACGGTTCTGCCAGAGAGAGAGAGAGAGAGAGAGAGAGAGAGAGAGAGAGAGAGAGAGAAATAGTGAACTACATGAAGAAAGAATTAGGAAAACAATCCTATTCACAATAATATCCAAAAAACCATAAAATTCAGAAATAAATTTAAGATTATATATACAAAGTATGAATGAAAAGAATTGCAGGTAACACAAATAAATGGAAACATTCTTTAATGTACACACCACCCAGAGTGATCTACAGATTTAACATAATTTCTCTCAAAATTCCAATGTCATTCTTTATTGAAAGAGAATAATCCCAAAAGACCCCAAATATAAAACATCATCTTGAGCTAGTAGGACAGAGGTGGAGGCATCTCACTACTGGATTTCAATATTTACTATATGGATAAGGTCATGAAAATAACATGGTCCTGCATGAAAGGAGACACACAGACCAGTGGAAGAAGATGCAGAGCCCAAAAACCCACGTGGACATATCCACCTGATTTTCAAAAAAAGGTGCCAAGAACTCACAATGTAGAGAGAACAGTCTCTTCTATAAATGCTGTTGGGAAAACTGGCTAACCACATGTACAGAACAGTAACAGACCTTTATACATAAACCTTCATATAAGAAACAACTCAAAATGGATTGAAGACTTAAATGTAATCATTGATACCATAAAAGTAACGGAGGAAAGAGGGAAAGCTTCACAACTTTGGTCTGGGCAGTGATTTCTAGGGTACGACTCAACACAACAAGCAAAAATTAACAAACAGGGCTGGAAATTATCAAACTTGTGCAAAGCAAAGGAAGCAACCAAATAAAAAGACAACCAGCATACCAGAAACAAATGCTTGTGAATCATCCACTAAGAGGACAATAGCCAAAACGTACAAAGAACTGAGTAAGAAAATTGAATAGCCATAATTTGAAAATGGGCAAAGAACCTGGACAAACTTTGATCAAAAGAAGATATGCAAATCTTCAAGAGTATATGAAAGAAAAGGAGGGGGAAGAAGGGGAGGGGAAGGAGAAAGAGGAGAGGGAGGAGGGGAGGAGGGGGAGGAGGAACCAGCCTATGAGTTTATTCCTGACTGGGGGTTGAACAAGGATGAAAGACAGAAAGGCACAGGACTCATCTGGAACATGGGAGTCTGGGGCTCTTTGCCTCTAGTGGACAAAAGAGCAAACTGAGCATTTGTCCCGCCTCACTTTTAGTTACTTAGACACAAAAGCAAGCAATTAGGGCAGCAGAAGAGTCACCTGCCTCCTGTCCCCTAGAGTATATGGCCCAGGAAGCAGCCAGTCCCAGCTGTGTTGACGTCCCTGGACCTTGCAATGTGCCACACTGCTTGCACATAGCCGAAGGAGCACAGCTTGCTATTTTTTCTCCTTTGTTCACACAGAGGTCAATTTGGCCTTGATTCTGGTTATCTGGTCTCTTACAAAAAAAAATGTATTTAATGTCATGTGCCAGGAAAATGGAAATCAATTTACAATGTATTAATGCCTCACCCTAGTTACGCTGGCTATCCTCAAGCATACGGGAGTCAGGAAGTACTGGAGAAAAGGGGACACCTGCCTACTGTAGGTGAAACTGTAATGCAGTAGAGTTATTACAGGAAACAGTGCAGGTGTGACTCAAAAAAACTGAAAATTAAATTACTATATGACCCAGCAACTGAAATTCTGGGTGTTTATCCAAAGGAAATTAAATCAGTTGCAGAGAAATCTGCATTTGCACGTCCATTACAGCACTATTCACAATATTTAAGACATGGAGTCTACTAAATTAGTCTATTAATTAAAGGACACACAGACTTTTTTTTAAATAGTAGAATTCTAGTCCACCTTTAAAAATCAGGAAATTCTATCCTCCACAACAATATGAACAAAACTCCGGTGTTGTAGATTAAATGCAAGAAGCCAGATATATACAGAAAAATAGTATGTAATCTCACATTCATATACACATAAAATATGACCTTAGAGAAGCAAATATTAATCAGAGGCTTGTCTAGGGCAGTGGCTTGGGGCAGGGAGAGCAGGGAAAGTAGCTCAAAAGTACAGAGCTTCCCTTACCCAAGAAGCTGTTCAGATTATGTGC
>NW_004524591.1:5892186-5899822 GCF_000260255.1 Octodon degus
ACCTGCAGGAAACCTAAGGTCTAGGAAGTTCCAAATATCTGGCACAATACATGCCAAAAACCTCCATCTAGGGATGTTACATTCAAGTTACAGAAAAATCAAAGAAAGGAAAAGAAAATCTTTAAAGAAACCAGAGAAATAAATATGAATTGAGGAGACATAATAATTACATCTGATTTCTCAGAAAACTATGCGAACAAGGGAGCAAATGAAATTCTTACAGTGTTAAAAGGGGGAAGAATACCAGCCATCTAGACTTCTATGCTCTGAGAAATTATCGTTCAGAAAAGGGAGGTGAGTAAATACACTCAGATATGAAAATTGAGGAAAATGATTGGCAATAGTCCTGCCTCGCAAGAAATGCTAAAAGAAAGTTTATAGAGCAATGGAAGTGATATATATTATAAACACAGGCCTACAAAAGCAGGTGTTTTGGGAAGAAGGGGCTTCTTTTGAGCAGTTTTACAGATGGGAACCACTGTCTTGTTAGTGCTAGGCAAACACGAATCATCAGCTACATTCCCAGCCCTCATTTGTATCATTCTTCATATAAAAGATACAGTGTGCTTAGCATAACAATGGGTCATAATACCCTAAATTGTATATGCCTTTGAGTAATCACAGACATGTTCAGGAGTGAACTAAATAACAGCACTGACACAAGACCTACGAGAGAGTAATGAGGGCCAGGCCAGATAGCTCAGAGATTAAAGTGTCTTCTTAGTCAGACCCAGGGACTGGGGTTTTCCTAACCTGCGGTGTGGGCCCCACCCCCAGGGTGCACTGAGACAGCAAATGAGACTGGGCATAGTGGCATGTGCCTGTAATCCCAGTGCTTGGGAGGCTGAAAAGCAGGAAGGATCACTATGAGTCCCATCTGAGTAGTGAGACCTTGTAGACCCTTGCACTAAATACATACTAATAGAAAAGAGAGAAAGTAATGAAGACTACTTTATTATACAGTACTCTGCCTATGAAGAGGAATAGTGTTTCCTGGGAGTAGACTTAAATTAGTTATAAACATATATGAAAACTATGGCCAAGATTGAAAAAAAAGATCATAAATGATTTAAAAATTGTCAAACCACTGATTTCAACAAAAAGGGCAGCAAATAAACAATAGGAACATAGTAACATACAGAAAACCAAAAAGTACTTCACAGGAGCACAATTGTATCAATAATGTTATTAAATGTTAATGTTATGGTATGCCAAGTGAAGAGAAATTGCTATGTAATCAAAAAAAAATACCCAACTGCAGGTTATCTATAAGAAACTTGCTTTTAAAAATCATGTACTGTCTATAGAAAAATTAAAAACAAATGGTTTGAGATAAACATGTGAATGCTTACCAAAATGTAATGGGCTTGGGTACATTAGTATCACGCACAACCAAACTCAGCAGGGAAAGTTCTCAGGAATAGAGGGGGTAAATACATAACGATAAAAAGTTTGGATCTCCAAGAGGATGTGATCTTTAACATTCACACATGTAAGAAATGGTCAAAAACATAAGGCAAAGCCAAGGGAACTTTATGAGAAATAAATGACTCAATTATTAAACTTGGAGATTTCAAACTCTTCTATCAGAAATAAAAAGACCAAACAAACAAAAAAATAGTAAAAATAGTTGATCTCAACAGCAGTTGAAGAGAGTAGGTATCTGTTGATTACCTCAACATTAGAAAATGCATATGCTCAAACACATTCACCAAGACAGGCTACAGACAGGGCATAAAAGAACACCTTAATATGTTTTTAATAACAGAAATCATATAATGTCTATTATCAAACCACAGTAAATTAAACTAGAAATCAGTAACAGAAATACAGATGGGAAATCCCAAAATATTTTGAGATTAAACACATCTCTAAGTAATATGTGTCAAAGAGGAACTCAAATGGGATTAAAAATTACTTTGAATTAAAATGAAAACAGAACATATCAAATTTTTGAGATACAAAAAATAAAATAAATGTCTTAAAGGGAAATTTATAGCAATAAACACTTATTATAAAAGAAGGAAGATATTGCTGAGGTTTGAATGTGTTGCCCAGAATTCGTGTGTTGAAAACTTTCTCCCTGATGAATAGCACTGAGGGCAGAGCCGGACATGAAGTGATCAACCCCCGAAGGCTCTGCCCTCAGGAACTGATGAGCTCAGATTTTCCATCATGGTCCTCAAGAAGCACAAGTGTGAAGAAGCCTAAAGGCTGTGCACAGGAGGTGCGGGTACTCAGAAATCCCTGAGACCAACACATGTAGGTAGACAGAAAGGCAACCAGCAGACGAAACCACCAGAAGGAGTCCAATATCAAAGGGGTTTCGGCAGGGAAGTGGGCTCCCTTTGAACCGTAACACCCTAACACTGTAGTTCTGGGAACATCAATCTAGGGGAAGAATGTAAAGCCCTGAGGGAGTGAGCCAGTACCTGAAGAGAAAAGGTCCAAACCCTGGGAAGGCTCCTAACCTAGTCACCCAGACCACAGGGCAGGAGCCAAGGAGCAAGACATTTGCAGATGAAAGCACCAGAGACATCATCCCAGGGCAGAGACTGAGCTATGCCCTGGAGAAAGTAAAAACGAGGGCAGGGGCCTGCAAGGTTCCAGGATCTGGACAGAGGGAGTTGCAGGGGTGGACAGTGATTGCAAAGGGCAAGATCCACCAAGCACCAAAGCAGGCACTCTCCCACTGTTCCCTCCCACACCAGGCAGTCCTGTCCTCTTGGGGTATCCTGCCCACTGCCCATCATTCTGTGCCTGCTCAGGAATCTCCACCCCCTGCACACCCAGCTAAAGACAGCTAAGTACCATGAGCCCAGAGTTACCATGGAATTCATGGGTTACAAAGTACACTCCATGGAGTACAGAGAAAGACACTGGGAAGAGCGGGAGGTGCAGCTCAGCTACCAGCAAAAGGAAGCTCTCTTATCTGGAGCCATATAAAAAAGAAGACAGAAGCTTGTCCTGAGAATTACTGTGTGGAAGGAAAGGAGTAGAACAAAGAAAGCCCTTTCAGGAAAGCACAAGAGACTATTTAGGGCCCAAGCACAGTGCGCACATGCAAAGCACACACACACACACACACACACACACACACACACACACACCCCTTACTCAGTAAAGTGTCTCCTCACAAAACAAAGGCCCCGCACAGCCTGTAGAAAGAGGTGGGCTCAGAGGTCCACTCAGACCCTTCACCCCCTGGCAGGAAAAGAGCCAACAGAGTCACGGTAGTATGGCAGCCAGCTCGGTGAGCGGCAGGGCCAGCAGGGACTGACACAGGGGAGAAGCAAAGGCACCGTGTGGACTCAGTGCAGAGTACAGAGGTGGAGCAAGGAGATAGGGACGGCACAGAGGTCACTCCTGAGCCCCCAGACAAATCACAGCTCCTCCATTTGTGGGTGCAGTTGGAAGAAGACACTGGCTGAATTCTGATTATGGTACAAGGAGAACTAAGAGAACAATTCAAATTTATGTTTTGTAATACGTAGGGGGAGTTCAGTTTTAGTTCTTTCTTATTCCTTTCTTTCTGTATATGTAAGAAGAACAAGAATTAATAAGCACTTCAATCTAAACACTACCTGTGATGGACGGACACACCAGATAGTATTTAGTACCAAAATTATGTGGAGTGGACTCCAACACCAGCTTACCATTCCTACATCAGCAAGTTCCAACCTCCTCACTTGCTTCTTTCTTCAATGCTCCTCCTTCCCCCACAAACATTCTCCCTCACCTCCTCTCCGAGGAGGCACAGCGGATTGCTTGCACACAATAAACAGGAAATGAGGAAGGACTACTGCTGGTTCTCTGGAGGCCCTCCTGTCTTCGCCTTCAGCCTCGTGGTCACCCGCTGGCTTCTAGTGCAGACTGTTCAGCTTCTGTCTGGGGCTCTTCAGCCTTCTGGCGTAGACTCTTTGGCCTTCATCATAGATTCTTCAGCATTCCACAGCACACTTACTGGCCTCCTGACCCAGACGTGCATGGATGCTGTAGTGAGCTCCAAGCCTTGGCCTGAAGCCTTCAGTCTGCAGCGTGCAGAGGCCCTCTACGCGCTTCCTCATCCAACTCTGTGGTTCACCATTGTAAGCCAGACTTGTAATTTCTTATATCTTTGTGTATATCACGCTACATCTGCTTCTCTGGTAAACCTGACTGATGCACATACCCATCCAAAACCCCATGAAGTCCAAGGAGGAAAAATAGATTCACAGCTATACTCATGAGAATCAAACCATCAAAAAGCTATGGCAAGAGACTCAAGAGCACCAAGAATCAAGCTGTCATCGTGCACAGGGTTCACCAGGAACATCAACCGCTTATGTTATCAGGCACTATGGATGGGAATTATAAAAACAGGAAAACGCACACACAGAGGAAGGATCCAGAAGGAGCTGATGTGTTGTCTGAGACAAAGGGATTGAAATGAAGCCAAAGTGTACCAAAAAGAGCTTATGTCCGTTGAGAAAAAGAAAAGTAGCTATTCAGGCTTGTATTGCCACTAAAACCACAAGAATGTTACAGGTTCGGCATCTATTTTGTGGATGCCAGAAAGTTCATGGCAAGAGAACAGAAGGTTAAGAATAATAATTAAAAAAAAATAAAATAAAATAAAACAGAAGCAGGAACTAGCAGTCCTTGGCTTCTGCAGTAGATCCAATTGCCGGTCACAGATTTTCCTCTTCTTATAATAGAATAATGTGCCACACCCCACAAATGCCTCATGCATGTGAAGTGTACTAGATGTGAACTATACCAGTGGTGGCATTTGTACATGGCCTCCTTTCATTAAAGAAAAGAGGAGTGGAATTGGAAGTCCATGTACAGAATTACATTTACACCTCCCTCTACAGATTCATATTTTTTCAGTTATAATTGTACATCTCATACCAATGATGAAAAAACCTGCTGTCCCTTCAGTCTGGGCTCAGAGAAAGAGCAACAAGAGCACAGCCCTCAGGAAGGCGCCATGCACAGCCAGGTGTGCAGCCACAGCAGACCCAGCTGTAGGGTCCATCCCAGACCAGCTATCACCCAGTCAACCTGAAGATGAGCAAACAATAAGTGGTCACTGTGGCCTACAGAGTTTGGTAAATTCATGTATAACAACAGCTCTCAAGTATTTATAATATCATACACAGTATTAGGCATCTTATGTGAGTGAGGTCATCCACACTTCCCACTAGCCTCATCAGACAGATAGGACTCTGAGTCCTGTTGTTGTAGGTAACTGCAGACAGAAATGTTATAGACAGTCAGACAGCACCCGGTCCTCAAGGAGACAGCACAGAGGACAAGATCTTGCAACTGTGAGGCAGACAGATGCTCCTGCTGTGGGACAGACCTAAAGACCAAAGATGGAACAAATTCTTACCTCCCCAAAGATTACCATACAGGATTCATCATCGCTTTAAGGAAGCCAGGAAGAGTCACTAATCCAACCACTACTGGCTGGCTACCAAACAAACTCCTGTTCTAGATTCATGCTTGCTTGCTACCTGACTTGCTTCCCCATTTGATCCTGGATTTAATCAATTTTACCTGAGCAACGGTGCTTGAAAATCTTACTGATTGACCATAGTTTTGTCCCATCTCACACCCACCTAAGCAAGTTCCCATGTTCTCCACCTTAGACCTGCCTCACCTCATGGTTTTTCCTCTATAAAAATCCCTAGAAGAAACAGCTTCCTGGAGACAACCTGCTCCCATTCCCCTTCTGTCCCTGTCTCGGAGAGGAGCTTTCTTTCCCCCAATAAATACATTCCACTCTTAACCTCTGTTGTTCCTAAAATTCATTCTTTGGTTTTAGAGAACACGAACTTGGCCCAGGCATCTTTCAGGTTGGGAGTTTCACTCCCCCATATCACTGTTGATCAAAGACTGTGACTGACAGACTAAATGACCTGTCAATAGTTACAGTAGGATCATGTCCACCCACTCAAATTTCAAAGTCCTACGACTCTTTATCACTATAAAATTCTCCCTCCTACTGGCTAAATTCTAACATTAGCATCAGTAAATACACCTTTGTCCTACTTCAAGTCTAGCACTTACACACATGAATTGTAAAAAATAATAATAATAGTAAGGTACCTGTGTTTCAGCTGTGCTTGCCTCAGCCAGATCTACATTAGCTGGGTATAGACTAAAGAAAGTAATACTGTCACTGGGCTGGGCCTGTGAGGGCCCCGAAACTGAAATAAGAAGCTTATCCCACCCTTTGAAAATGAATTACCTGCACAGGGGGAAAAATAAATTGGGATATGACAGAAAAAGAGACACGAAGATGTTTTTAAAGACAGAAATACAGGGCACACTCAAAGAGTGGAGTGTGGGTGCTCAGAAATGGGACACACTGCCAGCCAGGGTGGGCGCATTGGGGGGGTGTCCCCAAGACTAGTGCGGTAGGCTGTGTGTTTTCCCTGTCAGGTAACAATGCAAGCCACAGACCTGTGTTCAGGGCCCTCATCTACTGGCTTATTGTAAAAAGTCTTTGGGAATTTATTTGTGTGAGTTTTCTAGAAAGGAAAATGGTTTGAGTAACTTCTATGTCCTGAAGGTTCTGTTTTTCTTAATTTTAAAAATCTCCATTTCCTTGTCTCCAGTCTACCTAATTTTATCTTCTATCCTACCTCAATACTATTACTCACTACTACTATTGTAACACAACCAAAGACAGGTTAAAAGAAAAGATCCAAAACTTAACACCACGCAAATCATCAAATCACAAAGGAAAAAACCAAGACAGGAAGAAAGAAACAAATGAGCAACAAAAAGTTAACAAAAGGGCATCAGTAAGTCCCGGCCACAGAGTATTTTGAATGTAACTGCTTGAAGTTCTCCAACAAAAAAGCCATTCAGGGCTAAACTGGTACAAATACAAGACCCTCAGAATACCTTAAAAGGCATTCAGACTAAAAGTAAAAAGATTTAAAAGAAAGAAAGAAAGAAAGAAAGAAAGAAAGAAAGAAAGAAAGAAAGAAAGAAAGAAAAATTCTGTGTGAATGGGAACCCAAAGGCCAGCAAGAGTAGCTGTATTTACTTCAGGACAAAGCAAAACTTTAGACCCAAAATTGACATACAAAGAAATAAAGGGTCATGCTTGCTTCGGCAGCACATATACTAAAATTGGAACGATACAGAGAAGATTAGCATGGCCCCTGTGCAAGGATGACACGCAAATTCGTGAAGCATTCCATATTTTTCTGTAGGGATTTAAAGTTCAACATATTAATACGTGATGAAAAATATCTGTTCTCTGTTATGCGTAAGATGTTTGATATTCAACAGATAGGTTAACCTTAACAGCCTAGGTTGTATGGTAAGAACAATAAGTTTCTCTTCTGGAGGGTTAACAACCTAAGTTTTCAGACCAAACTTAGAGAAAAAGGAGGGCCATAAGGAAAGCCAACATTTTGGCCCTAGGCTTCCAAGGTCAATTAAGACTCAGGACATATGAGAACCTGTACCGTAACATCAGATACCTCAGTTGTGTCCCAAATTTTCTGATCAAGGAGATTATGGGGCCAAAGAGAAAAGTGATCAATGATGTAGAGTTTGCCTAAGGAAAGTCACATGGAAAGAAAACATTCTCTCAGGCTTTCACAGAGAGCATACTGGCCAAACAATAGCC
>NW_004524591.1:5907662-5911268 GCF_000260255.1 Octodon degus
AAAAAAATTATTATAATGTTTACTGAAGCGTGTAAGATTCAGTGTCTAGAAATGTAAAGGGTATGGTGACCAGACTTCAATTGCTTTTGTTATATAACAGCTCCCAACCCTGTGCATGGGCCCTGACTTATTCTGCAGATGGGCTACCACTTACCAGGTGCTGTGCATCCCAGGGTGGGTATTCAAAGAACTGCTTTCTTCCTGCATGAACTAAAACTTCCTTGTTAATTTGACAACAGGAGTGTACTTTAGCATAAGAATGAAGAGGTGATTTGAGCTCTTAAAGCAAACACTCTCATGCGCTCCTCCTCCACCAGTCCATCCAGCCTCCCAGCTTGCACAACAGTCCAGAAGAAATGAGTTAGCTCCAAGCAGCCACTCAGATAATACGACAGATGCCCAAATGCCAACGGTAGTGAAGCGAAGGACAAGTAGCTGTAAACTACATAATAGGGATGTATTCCTTTCCTTCAATGAGTAATACATCCTAAGATATAATTACTATATTAAAACATTTTAGAGGAAGGAAGCAACATCATTGAATAGACATGTGTATTATTAAATGTTTTAGTCCTGCATGTTAAAAGATCTGTTATTACTGGGGCTGTGGATATAAAGGCTACAGTGTTACCATTGAATACGAACCTCCTGGTTTGTTTTATTCTAGGCCTATGAAATCTCCTTAAAAGCAACTGTTTCTTCTCTTACACAATTTGAAATGTCCTTGCAGTGACTCATCTGGCAAACGCCTTTACCACAACTCTCCATATAATTTAACTAGATCCATCCATCAGCACAGTATGTTCCAGGTGAATTAATCTCTCATGCCTATTATGCTCCTATAACCAACCAAATTACAATTGGTTTTCTTTTAAATCTCTACTCAGTGCTTTTTGAAAAACCATTACATTAGGCAGAGTTTTACTTACCTCTCAGTTGAGAAGCCAGGCTTAGACTGAGTCTCCAAAACCATCTGCTTCAAAGCCCTCACTCAGAAGCATAAAAATGGGCCCCCAGAAATTCTAGTCTGTCATCATGATTGTTCAAGGTCACTGAGCTAGGCACGTAAGTAGCCCACTTTGGACTGCCAACGTCCTGTTGATGCCAGTGTCCAATGTCACTGGTAGCTCAGGCTTGCAGCAGGGAGCCTTAGACGTGGAGCTGGGTGGCAGGACAGGCTGACCCAAATTAAAAAGAACACAAACAAAAACGTGGCTGATGGTCACAACACTGGAGAAGAGAAGAGCAAGCTGGAATGCAGGCTGCAGCACCAGTGCACCAGGGCAGAAAGCATGGAACCATGCCAGGAGCAAAATAACCTGGAGGAGCTCCGCGTTGCACACTGACAGAGGCAGGCTAGAGTGGCACCAAGCTCTGCCAGGTAACGAACGCACAGTGCCACACACACACTGATGACAGGTGTGGAGCCAGCAACTTCTCTTCTACACCAGAAGCAAGAAGAAACCTACTAGGTACATCTGCTGTATCAGTTCAGAACCCTCCACCGGTGAAGCTTCCAGGGCCTTGGCCAAGGACAGAGGGGACAAGGTCCAGAAAGGCGACAGACTGCCTCGGTACAAACGTGTCAAGCTTGGCGCTGCCCCATCAGCCTCTACACATGCAATGGAATTCGTCACGTGTGTCCACCACAGGGGTAGCTGTATAAGCTCTCTGTCATGACAAGGAGTCAAAAACCCTGGGCAATGATTTGACGCAGAATCTAGCCACCTTCTTTAGATTCCATGTCACACAATGGGACGGAGGAACATCGCCTAACCTGTGCCTCATACTACCTACCATGAGATCTCTGAAACGTTTAGGCATCTTTTTTTTTTAACCAGGGATTGAACTCAGGCCCTTATGCTTGCCAGGGAAGTGCTTCTTCTACTGAGCCATCTCCCTGACCCTGTTTAGGTGTCTTGATATTCAATAATGAATGCAAATTTCATGAATAAACATTTGTCTAAAATACTCTCTGTCACTGTCTCTCTGTCTCTGTCTCTCTGTCTTTGAAAATCTCATTTCCACCAGTTCTGATAAACTAAGAAATTTAATTTATTCAAAAGCTTATGAAAATGACTAATTTGCCATATACTGCAAAATTTATTTCTACTTTATAACCAGAAATAACAAAGACTTTCTCAAAACATTAATACCTGCAAGCAACGCAAGTAATGTCTATAAAATAAATAATGACATGGACTTGGAAATCACTTGTAAAAAAAAACATTCTAACTTCATTTGTTAAACAACTATCTACAAACTGCGGTACAGGGTGTTAGGGTAAATCCTGAGGGGATTTGACTGACCTTGTCAGATATAAAAGTTACATTCTTATTATATAAGTCTTGCTTTATCTTGGTCTTAATCATCCAACAGAAAAGTATAAAAATGAGATATAAAAAGTAAAGCCATATTAATATGCTGAGCTATAAAATGTTCAAGTCAACAATTTCTGACATTGCCAGTCCTGTGGATAACCCACTACTATTATGGACTACTGGACTATATTGGATTATTTTGCTGAATTCATGCATCTACAATATTTAAATGGCAATGGAATACCCATCTCTGACAAAACTAAACAAAAAGAGGGGGATATAAATGAAGGACCATTTGTTATTTGTACATACAAAATAGTTACAATAGATATACAGCTACTTTCTCTTAATTCAATGAGAAGAAAGATTTGTACTAATAGTGTTTACACAGGATATCATGTCTGCATCTTGTACTATGAATAACCATTAAGAAGACAACAACATGCAATGTATTAATTATTGTAACTGTTCTACTAACCTGCTTTGAAACTGTCTCATTGCTATTTGTTTTTCAATAAAATTAATAAAAAATCTACAATGTTATATATTTGTTTAAGGCTGTATAATTTTCTATGATATGGATCCCACAAAACTGTTTGAGAAGATTAATTTCTATAGAAACAGGTAGTTCATGAACATGTTTATCTCAATATTATTAGACAGTACATCTTTTTTAGAAATTATACCTGACTTTCCAATGTTATAGGCTGTACACCAATTGCCACACTCCTGCTAGAACCACTTAAAAGCAAATACTTTTGCCAATGTCTTCTAATACTTTTGCCAATGGCTAAATACTTAATGATATACCCAAAGAGAAAGTTCCATTACAAACTGAAATGATTTTGCCATCAGCATTTTGGAAAATTACTACCTCATAAGGGACATGTGTCTTCTAAAAATGTATTCTTCTCTAAGAAAATAATATGGCAAAGGTAGAAGGCAATTAGGGTTGCTTCTATCATCTCCAAGAAGCTGTAACATTTAAACCCACCAATGAAATTTTTTGATCACTATATAAAAAGGCAAATCAAGAAAAATAGTTTTTTTTCACATCAGCTTCCCAAATCTTACTGCTTTTTTATTGGGGAAAGAGCTTTTTGAGACAGGGCCTCACCATGCAGTTCAGGATGTCCTTGAGTTTACCATACTCCCGCAGCCTCAGGCTCTGAAGAACTGGGATAACAGGCTGTGCCCCACCATGCCCAGTTCCTAGTGCTCTGTCAGCCAATGTAACTGAGAATTCAAGTTTTCAGTTTAACCAAAACTAATAGACAACACCCCT
>NW_004524591.1:5911518-5914459 GCF_000260255.1 Octodon degus
GTCTGCCTAAGCAGGTACATTAATCCGCTAAGCTATCTCACCGGCCCTATGTAATTTTAAAAACCTGTATTTCTTCATGATAAAATATATTCTCAGTCCTACCATACTTTTTCAATCATGCTGCATTTTTCTAAAGTGAATCAGCCAAAAGCATAATTCTCAGATCAGTCTAGGAAATAGGTTGATTCCAGCCATGAATTGTGGAGGTACTGAGGCATGATATTACCAGTACTCTACAAGTCTGCTTAAAAAGGACTAAGCAAGATCCACCAAAGGAGATCAAAACATGACCTACTTTCATCCACTAATCCCAGACGAACTCATACCACCATGATTTTCTTTAGTATTTCAGAGAATACAAACTTTTCATCTTGAACTTTATTTCTGCCCCGTCCAGAGTGGCATGTGCTTGGTAGCACACAAATACCCTGTGATACGGTCACAGGCACTCTTGTCACGGAATTGCTGGGCCAGCAACAGCTCTGCCACCTTTAGAAGGAGGTCATTCGCCTGGGTACAGGGGTCTGCACGTGGCTTCTGCCACAAACAAAGTTGAAAGTCTGCCAGTTATGTTCAATATTTTAGTGTCCACCTGTACAATTTACCAAAATAAATGGATCCTTATAAACCCCGTGTCACCTTCTGATGGCCCACCAGCAGTCAGCACCTCATTTGAAAGACAGAAGTAAAATATCAGAAAGAAACAATGCAGCGTCCCAGTAGCCATTTCTTTCTTTCTTTCTTTCTTTCTTTCTTTCTTTCTTTCTTTCTTTCTTTCTTTCTTTTTTTTAAAGCAAACTTTCTTGCCAAACTCTGTAATAAGAAGATTGGGATTTTAAAAGATAAAACAAAAAGCTGTTGACAGCTTCAAGAGGCCCTTCAGAATAAGGGTTCCTATTGTTCGGCTCTGCTCACACACCCCATTATGCTAACCAGAAAAGCACCAACAGGAGACTTCTAGCAATCTTGCAGAGTGACAACTTTCCCAGGAGCCTATTTGTTTTCCCAGCACTCAGGACAGACCACAAGAGCCAAACAATTTTTTCTTGGTGCCTCTCTCCACACGGACGCTGTGTCCTCTGCTGGCCTTGTTTTTGGTTTGCTATCTCTTCTTTTCAGGTTTATTTTCAACTAAAATGCATGCTTGATAGATTTTCCTCAAAATTCCATCTAACCTAGCTGAAGACAGACATTTGCATCTTATGGAGACAGGGCCTCTCATGAAAAGGTGCGAACCAGGAGGAAAGTCTACAGCTTTCAATGGATTCTACAGTAAACCCAGTTTTCTAGTCTATGGTACATAAAGAAAATAAATGGCATAGTTTTAAGATCATGCCAAATTTCATGCTATTAAAAACTCTTTTTTAAATTCTCACATGGCACACATTTAAACAACTACTAGCTTTGCTGTTCTGTAACATGATATCAAGGTCCTGAGCAAAGTAACAAATAAAAATAAAAGTAAGAAGGAAGAGGGTATGGCCATTTCTGTCACAAACCAAGAATACAAGTATAATCACAAGTTTTCAAGGAATTTATCTGCTATGTGCTCAATATAGCAAAGAAAAATAACTAACAATTATCAGAATGCTATATGACAGCTAAAAATATATAAAGAAATTGCTAAATGTATACAATAAAAAATCCCTTATAGAATGTAAAATATCTGACACATGTTTATAACTGAGAATTTAAAGCTTAAAAACATCTACTTAATCATCAAGTAGCTTATAATTCCACTAAACACCAATCCCAATAAACACCAAAGAGAGGGAGCTTAACCTAAGCCACCTGACCTGCAGCAAAGTCATCAAGGTTGTGTAGGGTCACATCAGACGCCCAGCCCTGCACAGCCAAGCCAGTGGCTGCATGTGGGCCCACGTTATCTGAGGGCACAAGCCAGTCTCTCGTTTCTCCCTGATGCTACTTCTTGCCACAGCTAAAACACTGTAGTACCTGTTCCAGGATCTGCTCCCTGCCTACTGAAGGGGCTAGAGAAGGTAGGAATGAGTTTATTTCTTCGAGAGACATGTTACATAAGAGGTCACTAGCAGAAGAATTCTGTCTCTTAGAACAATCCACTGAAGAGAAAAATGCAAACAGTTTTGGCTCAAAACTTGTCTGGATATGTCCTGTGTGAAGTGACCAGCTGTGTTCGTTTGTGAAGCAGTGGCCAGACTGGTAATATATCTATCACCTTGTATCAGGATTTAAGCTTTGCCCGAGGCTCTATTTCCTAGGGAATCTGGGCAAAAAAGACAACTGTGAAAGTATTTTTTTTTAATGCAGTAGTTTCACAGGAAACATATCAGAGATAATGGACCCAAAACTAAATTTGTGTATATGTTATAAAATAAGAATGTAAGTGATACACAAAGTATTCAGAAAAGAATAGGTGATTTAATAAATGACATTGGAAATCCTGGTTCACTTTATTAAAAGCTGAAACTGGAAGCCAAGATCAGCAAGCCCTGTAAAGCAAAACACTTTGAAATAATGGAGCAAAGACCTAAATGTGAAATGCAAAGCCCTAACATCAATAGAGTAAAACAAAATACAGCCACCATGTGGAAGGAAGGGAGCATTTACATTGGGGCAGGAGGTTAAAGCAAAATTAAGATCTGAAGCTCACAGTATTTGATGTATTAAAATGAAGTACATTAAAGACAACATTGAAGGGGCTGGGGAGGGGGGTCAGTAGAATAAGCACTTCCCTGGCAAGTGCAATGACCTGAGTTCAATCCCTGGTTCCACAAAAAAACAAACAAACAAACAAAAAAGACAACATTGAGCAGTTAAGAGAAGATATTTGTAAGGTGTAAAACCAAGAAAAAAGACCCTACCTAACACAGGGATTGTGAGTCTTTTAGAGGCCTAGTGCCATGCTGCGACCCAAAACCCACTTAGGTGCCAACACTGCAATTAAACCTCAAGACTGGGG
>NW_004524591.1:5918689-5920014 GCF_000260255.1 Octodon degus
TACTATTATAAACACATGTAATTTTAAAAGTATTACTAGAAACAAATTATAAGATAAAAATGATAACCCTGTCAGGAAGACAGAAGAATTAAATATATTCGGTTAAAGGATTCCCCAAAATACATGAAGAAAAGCGGACAAGTGAAAACAATCAACAATTCAGCATTTGGCAACACCAACATACCCCTTTTAATAATTATAGAACAATACCATGCCAACATAGAAATCCAATACTTGAAAACCACTATAAAACAGATAGACCTACCAGACGTGTGTTGAGCACACCACCCAGCTACAACAAAAGACAGGTCCTTAAGAGTACAGGGCACATTCTCCAGGAGAGACTATTCCTGGCTACAAAAAAGGATTCAACAGAATTTAAAGGATAAGAATTAAGCTAAGTGGGCTTCCTCTTAAAATAGAATGAAAGTAGAAATAACAGAAAATAGGGAAACTCATCAATATTTAAAAATTGAAAAGCACACTATTAGAAAACCAACAAGTCAGGCAAATCACAGGAAACTTGAAAAATTGAAATAAAAGCACAGGCAATACATAAAAACAACAGGCAAAGCTGAATTTAAGAGGAAAAATGTTAACTGTCAGTACCTACACAAAAGAAAACTCTTAAGTTGAAAATACAAGTTTCCATCTTGGCTCACTGGAAAGAAAATCTAAAGAAGGCATAAGTAGCAAATAACTGATTTCTGCTGTCATCTGTTAAAAAGAAAAGGAAAACAACTAAAATAATATTTTGAAGAAAGAAAAACTGACAAACTTTTAACTAGTACTTAAAAAATTAGTGAAATCACAAATCAAAGTCGTGACATTTCCAACAATCTTTAAAAAAAAAAAAAAAACGAATATAAAACTATGAGCAACTATAGTCCAACCAATTAGGGAACAGATGAGCAAATTCCTTGAATGATAAACTAACAAAACTAACTCAAGAATGACATCTTTGAAAAGACCTATGGCAAGAAAGATGAAATGGTACAATCTACGTGGTAAACCGCTTAATTATGCCAAAATTTTGAAGAAAAATTAACAGCAGCACCTCACAAAGTTTTCCAAAAGAAAAAGAAAGTGAGAGGAAATAATTCCTGACTCATTTTGTAAGATCCTAGTACCAAAACCAAGTAAAACTATCACAAGGAAAGAACACTACACTCAGATATCTCTTGGCATGTGAAAAAAATCCCCCAAATAGGTCCCTTTGTATCCCAAAGGTAGTGGTTCAAAAAAAGCCTGTACATATAAGAATCCCATTTATCTAAGTACATGAAAATGTGTTGAACTGCATTCAAACCCCAAAGGATATCACA
>NW_004524591.1:5921164-5922993 GCF_000260255.1 Octodon degus
AATAAAATTTTCTTTGATATGAATTTTAGCATCAGTTCCTGCTGGATAAACTTCCTAAGAAGTTCTCATTACATCAAAATCAGAACCATCCACTCAGTTCCACATTACTTTATTTTATTTTATTTTATTTTATTTTATTTTATTTTATTTTTTGGTACTGGGGGTTGAACTCAGGACCTTGTGCTTGCCAGGCAGGCACTTAACCTGCTGAGCTATCTCCCCAGCCCTCATTACTTTAAAAGAATGATACAGTTTAAATAAAAACAATTGCACACATCTCAGTAGGACAATGAAAAGCTCCGTATATGAGAATATTGAATCTTAATTACACTACTTTCCCTCAAACGTATTCTTTCACTTCTATATTTATTAAACATTTCTGGAGTACTTGCTTTGCAGTAAGCACACTAAAATTCTAAGGATTCACACAAATAAAATGATTGTTCTGGTCAAAGATCTTAAAGTCTAGTGAACACAACTGAAAAATAAGGCGATGTTATAAAATACAGTTCTCAAAATGTTGGACCTGAATAGCACCAAGTTTCAGAAACAACTGTGGGAGGCAAACAGGTAGCTTCCTGCAGCAGGTAGCTCTCAAGCACTTGCTGAAAGCATGAGACATTTCCAAGGTTGGAGGCAGGTATGCACAGCAAGATGTACAGCATGAAAGAAAATCACACCTAAGAAGTAGTTTCCAAAGTGTACTTAAGAAAAATGATGAAGTATTTGATCTAGCAAATATGAAAGATAATTAAAGAGCTACATTTATGAAAATAGGGTAGAAAAATGGACTAATGACAAGAATAGCAGCAGACTCATGCATCTTGGAGAGCTCAGCAAAGGACCAGCAGGAGTGCAGACCATGGGGGAACAGATTATTTTGTAAATGTTGCTGGCATAGCAAGTTACCCTGAGGCAGGCAGGAAAGGGGAAGGAAGGATGGATGAAAGGAGGAGAATTGAAATCAGCCTCTTGCTCAATTTACACAGTTCAAAGAGAAATAGTTTTGAATTTTGTATTTTCATAAAAAAATTAAAAGAAAAAAATTGATATCTTTATGACATCACTGTTTGAAAAATTCTATTCAAAAATACACTAACAACCAGACATGGTGGCGCATGCCTGCAGTCCCAGCACTCAGGAGGCTGAGGCAGGAGGACAACTGTAAGTTTGAGACCAGCGTGGGCTACAAAATGAGCTTAAGGCCACACTGAACTGCATAGTGAGACCCTATTTCAAAAAGACAAAAAATAATAATAATAATAAAAACAAATGCACTAACAACTCCAGAAGAACCCTAAACTGTATTTATCATCCTGTTCTAGCCATTGCTTACTCAGGTAAAATAATTGATATTTCTTTTCAATGTGGAATTGAATTTTCCTGTACAGCATTTGCAAATACATGAGTAACTATAGAACAGAAATAATTTTTATGAGTTCAACTGCTCATATGAACAGTTTTCAATATTTCTTATACTGTTGAACAAAAGTATGTGTTGGACATTTATCCAAGTGGGGATGGGGCTTCTTGTTACATTATGTGATTTGTTCAAGCCCTTCCTTATCATTTATTCCCATGGATCCTCAAAAATAATGTGATATATAAATTATAGCTATCTGAGGATCAGATTGGTATACTTTGGGGTGCTAATAATATACCAGATAGTAATTCTTTTAAAGTTTGCAGCAGTACTTATTTGCAGCACACAGTGACTGCATTCACCTTGGGGTGAACCCATTTAATAAGCACAGTCTGTTGGCATCCACACCTATGGGTAAGTTCATTTCGGTACAGAATTTATGCTCTTATGGACTACTGTGCTTTCT
>NW_004524591.1:5923093-5929690 GCF_000260255.1 Octodon degus
TTCACCTCTACTGCTCTAGGATTTAGAAAAAGCCCCACTAACAAGACCCCCAAAAGAAAAGTGGATAGTAGGTGTTAATAAGAAATATTGATATGATTTTAATAAATGTCTTATGTCCAGTCAGACTGCTATAAC
This sequence comes from Octodon degus, assembly GCF_000260255.1. Lineage (NCBI taxonomy): Eukaryota > Metazoa > Chordata > Mammalia > Rodentia > Octodontidae > Octodon > Octodon degus. The sequence continues at coordinate 5,923,229 of NW_004524591.1, forward strand.
AAAACAATGCAGACTGGGCAATTTATGAACAAACCACCACAACTCCACTGGCTTGAAAATCAAAGGATGAATCGCCAGCAGCATCTGTGTGTGCGACCTCCTAATCCTCACAGACGGCACAGTCCGGTAGACGGGCTGAGTCCTGCTGAGTCCTAACACAGCAGAAGCTGCCCTGGCCTCTCTTCACAAAGGTACTAGTCTCACTCACAAGGATGGAGCTTCAGTGACCTAACAACCTCTCTATGGCCACCACCTGTTAACATCATCGCAGGTTGGATTTCCATACAGGAACCTGAGGAGGGACACGAGAATTGAGACTAAAGACTGAAGTAACACAGAAAATTAAAAAAAAAAAAAAACATATATACAAAGCTTCACCTTCATAGCAATAAAATAAATACAAATTAAAGGACAGAAGTCATACTGCTGTGATATGATGCTTCTGATTTTTCAGGAAGATACCAAAAAGGGAGATAGTTGGATCAAATGGAACTTCTGGTCCTGCTCCTTGGAGGCATCTCCACACTCATTCCCACACTGGTTGCACCAGCCTGCACTTGCACCTACAGTGGAGAAGGTTCCTTTTTGCCCAGAGCCTCTCTCGCATTTGTCATTCATTGACTTCTTGGTGATAGTCGTTCTTTCTGGGGTGACATGGATCTCAGTAATGTTTTAATTTGTACCTCTCAAATGATCAGTGGTATTGAACACTTACTCATATATTTATTTGTCATCTGTCTACTCATCTCAGATGCTGATTTTTGGACTGGGTCTTTAATTCAGGGGTTTTGATTCTTTTCAGTTCTTTAGATATTATAGAAATCAGTCTTTTTTCTGAGGAACAGCTGGCAAAAAATTTTCCCCTTTCTGTGGGTTGCTGGTGATTTCTTTTGCTGCACAAAAGGTTTTTAATAAGACGGCTTACAAATCAGAGGCCCAATCTGAGCTTGCTAATCCCACCACATCTGCAATAGGGTTAGTGCAGGGTGTAGCGCTGATCTTGGCTTCCAGTTTCAGTATGGAAGGCCTGTGCTTTCAGCCAGTGGTTTTCCAGAAGGCCTGCCCAGGTCTGCCTACTCTGTTTGTCTCAGCATCGCTCTCCGAGTGGCCGTGGCACCTGCAGACAGAGGCAGCCTGAGGCTGCTCCCAGTCCCATGCACCAGGGCTCCTCCTGGATCTTGAAAGCCTCTTCCACTCCCCAGTGCTGGCTCCTCACACACTGGGGTGGGGGCTCTGACTTCCTCACCCTAGGCTGCTTACATCCTGCACCTTCAAGAGGATAGAAGGTGGGTGAGGGGCCTCGGACCCCAAATCCATCCTGTTGGGCTCAAGTTAGCTGCACTATTTCAGTGCATCATGTTTTCTTGGAAATTTCCCAGAATGGTGGACCTGCCCTGCACGGGGGCAAGACCCATGGGCAGCCCTGTGAGGTGGATAACTGTTTTACAAGCCCTATACCTATGTTTTACTTGATCTTCCAGTCTTTTATTTCACATTGCTTTGGGCATATGGATGGATGTCCCGCCCTTTCTTCAATTACCTGTGTTTCCACTTTCTCTGAGGAGCTCCAACATGGCACCGCCTCTATTCAGCCATGATGAAGGCAGTCTCAATAACCCTCGCTTAAAACGGTAATGGATGGAATCAAAATGATTTATAATTCAATGTATGTATATAAATGACCCTTTATCCAAATCATACCCATTATATTTTCATATAAACTTCAATATTTATATTACCTTTACCCTATAATTCTCAAAGTCTTTCCCAAAGTATTTTCTGACTGTCTAATACCACCGCGTCACAGAATTGGTTGGTCTACCCTACTGCATTTAGAAGTTGCCTGACAAGCTCAATACATGACATTCAATAACTCTCTATTCAAACATGCAAATAACTAGTAATAAAATTATGTAAGTATAGAAGTATTTCCGAACAAGAGAAAAAAATCCAAAAATACTACAAGAACATGAAAAAATTTTTGACAATTTTAGGAAATTATAAATGTTAACCAAGATAGCTGAGTAGATGGGCAGAACATTATTCTTGGTAAGACTGTCCTTAAGAAGATCTGTCTCTAAGAAAGGCCGAGGCTCATCATTTGGGAGTTAGCGGGCAGGAACAGCTCGCCGTGCCTGGACTGTCTGCATGCACCACACTGCTGATGCTGAACATCCGCGTGCCTTCAGAGACTGTGGAACATTTCTACATGCTAGCCAGAACCTGTCTATGCAACCAGCCCCAATAAACACTTGGGTGCTAAGTCTCTAAAGGGTGTCCCTGGGAGAAACCCAGCACGTATGCTGCATTCTCCCTGGAGTAGACCATGCCTCATGTCCTGTTAGGGGAGAGAGGTTAAGGAAGCCCCCAAGCAGACTCCTCCATACTATCTGTATTTCTCCTCTGATCAAGCTGCATATCCTTACACTGCATTGCAATAAATCTTAGCTTAACAGTACAACTGTACGCCATGTGTTTTCTTGGAAATTTTCCATATGTGCCCATGCTCTTAGGAAGTACAACATAACACCACCTTCTCCAAAACTCAAGCTTCTTACCTGCTGATAGGCTTCATAGATCACATCAAATAGGAAGGCCTGTGGCATTTCACTTGCGCGGTATCTCGCGCGTTCCAGTGAGTGGTCTAAGCAACCTTCAGCCGAGGGACTGATGACAGTAGACACAAGAGGTCGGACTGCTCCTGCTGCCTAAAGCACCAAAATAGGAAATAGCATAATTATTTCAACTACAGAGCATTTGAAAGGAAAAACTACAGATTCTGTATCTCACTTTCAGCAATGAATGTTACGTAGACCTTCAACAGCTTATCTCAGAACAGCATCTGAACAAATGCTTGCTCAGTTCACAAATCAATGTATTATCTCAGGCCAAAACCAATTTCAGTGTTGTCATTCTATACACTATAGAATAAAAAATATAACTCTCATAATAGGTTCAAAATCCTTTTCCTCACGAGTTACTTACGTCACATACCATTAAAAGAATGCTGTTACAGCTTAAATATGAGGAGCCCCTCTAGTACTCATACTGAGGGCTTACTCGCCAGTGTAGTCACAGTCACCCTAAAGAACAGGTTGGACCATGAGGGCAGTGACCTCATCAACGACTTAATCCAACAGATGCATTCAAAGCTGACTGGGCTGTTAGAAGTTCGGGTCAGTCGAAGGAGGTATGTCGTCACTGAGGTCAGGCATTGAAGGGATCATGCTTGTGTCTAGATGACGCCCAAAGCCTCATGAAGTCCTGGGATGGTTCTCAGTCTGTGACCGATTCACGGTCCAATGCTGAGATTACGGGTGGGAGTGCTACACCGGCCCTGGGGCAGGAAGCCTGCATATAAAGGAGAGAGAGAGGCTTGCTCTCTGCCTCTGCCACTCCCTTTTGCTCTTCTCTTTGCTGTTTTCCACCTCCATGAACTGCTGCCCTGTGCCATGGACCACTCTGCCTTGGAGGCAGCCGAGTAACAACCGAAACCTCCAGCACACTGTGAGCTAAATAAACCTTTTATTCCTAAATTCTGGGTATCGGATATTTTGTCCCTGCGAGGATAGCAAAGTAACCAAGACAAAGCATGCCTTGCCGCACACCCTTCCACTCGCTGGTGGCCTACTTCTCGGCTGCGTGAGGTGAGCATCCTTCTCCTGCTACCTTCCTGCCTCGAGGCAGCTGCCTTGCCAGGGGCCTAAACTAGTGGGGCCAGTCAGCCAGGAACAGAAAGCTCCAGTGCAAATCATCTTTTCCTCATTTAAATTGCTTTTCTCAGGTATTCTAGTCATGTCAACAAAGCACAGACTGTCACAGATGCTGACATATAACTGGGTATTCCCTGCAGATGGGAAGAAGGAAGAGAAACTGTTATGAAATAAGTGAAGTGAGTTACAAATTGATGTTACTAATAAGTTGTCTGTAGAACATTTAACTTAAATGTTACATAATTTAAGGAAACAGTCAAACTCGCCAAGATCTCTAAACAACCCAAATAACAATGAATCTATGTCTGACTCTAATTCCTTTGAAAAACAGTTTCTTTCAAACACAACCTCCACAAAAGCTCCTCTCGCAACATATCCATTGATTTTCATTAATATGATGAAAGCTGTCTCATTAATAATTGCATCTAAACTTATAAAGAGACACCATGATGTGTGACAATTGTCCCTTTATTTTAAATGGGGTCTCATTTATAATGCAGTCTTGAATGTCATGACCAGACAGGAGGCTTGATGAAGTTCTTTTAAACTAAGGTTCTGTTAGCCACACCTTATCGTGACTCCAAAATCTCCTTTCTTTCATCCAACTGTCACATGAGCATCACAGTAAATAAAGCCAGCATCTGAAAGGAACAAGTGTGCTTTTGAAGAGCCCAACATCAGAGCAAGACAGAGTCCACATGCTGGCTCACAAAGGCAAGGCGACTGGCTGAAAATCAAAGCCAATGCACGAGCCAAGCAGACAGTTCACAAATTGCATCACCATTTCCAGTGCCTCAAGTGGAAATCTGGAGCAGGCCTAGATGTGACACGGAGGCAGCTGGGACTGAGACGCAACAGCCCAGCTAGGCAAAAAGCAGATAAGGAACAAGCTCAGCTGGCCAAGCCTGACACTTGACAGGGGTTAGAAGACAGGGAAGATGTGGACAAGTACCCACAAACACGTACTGCCTTTTAAGGAAAATATGAACTGTCTAATGCTACTATTACAGATAATGCTAGAATTATATCCTAGGTCACGAATTCTCTAAAAATTCACTAAAAGACAACACGAGGTGTCGAAAAGGTCACTATGCAGAGTTCAGCAGACTTCTACCCCAGCAAAACTAGCAAAAGATTATTTTCAAAACAATTTAAGCCCCTGAGCTTTTAAGCCCCTTAGGAAAAAAAAATACTTAATCTTCTGAATTTTGGTTTTTAAAAAAGTGTGAGGCATGAGCCATGACCTTTTTCTTTTATCCTCCACCCAGCTCAGTGTGAAAGAAGCCCTGGGTGGGGGAGGTACAGCTAAGAACACACGGCTCTGGCTCTTCCAAGGGCCCCACAGAAGAGGCCGAGTGCCATTAGTTTGCCTCTCTTTGGCAGCAGGACACGGAGGATAATCTCCACGCAGATCTGACCAGGAAGTTCCCCCACATTTACAGGGTGCAGTCTCCAGGCCAAGAAAGGACAGCAGCAAGGACACAGCCAGTCTTCACTGTTCCCCTGAAGCACTTGCTCAGGAAGCTGTCACTAAGAGAAACAGGACACTGCGTCCAGCCACAGAGCTGAAGCAGGAACACAGGGGTGGTCATGGAGGAAGAGCAAGGGTCTAAGGGATCTACAAAGCTCTCTAGAAGATGTATTTATTGGGAATAGGGGATAGGGAAATTTAAGCCTAAAGGTATTCAGCTAAAGGGTAAATTATATGGGAACCAAATAAGAGGAGAGTTTTGGCTACATGAAAATAAAAAAAAAAAAAAAACTGGACTATGGGTCATCTAGTGTACCAGAGGAGACAAAAGAAAAGTACAGCCAACCAGAGTGCTTTTGGCACCCCAGCCAATCTCAAATATTGACCTCAAAAACTACCCTTACACACAGGCCAGAGCTTAAGTAGATGACAATTACAGTGATTATGCCCCAAGCATTATCAGAAATGTATATAAAGTACAGCAATTAGCAGGTAATGAAAGAAGTTTAACAGTAAGGCTATAGTAGTAACAGAGCCAGACCACAGAAGAGGTCAGGGAAAGAGCCCTGCTAAAACCGTGGCCCTTCCAGAGGTCATGTAGGCATCCACATCCCCACCCTTTGAACAGCAGCAGATAATTTTCTTTGCAAAAGAAAAGCCTTCAACTAAAATATACTAACCAACTTATGTACAAATAAGCAAGCAATTGTGTTTGGAAGCTTAAAGTTATAGAATCAACACCTGGAAATTAAGAAGATTTTCTTTATAAGATACCTCATTTTTAATTTAAAAAATGCATCTAAAGAGCAAAATATGGGGTCAGGGAGATGGCTCAGTGTTATGAATAAGTGCTTCCCTGGCAAGGGCCTGAGTTCAATCTCCAGTTCCACAAAAAAAATAAATGAATAAAAAATAAAGAGCAAAATATGACCTACACATGGGGGAGAGCTGTGGGAACAAGCTGGAGAAACTGCCTGTGAGAAGACCAACACGTCAAATTTAGCAGGTGAGAGACTTCACATCAGCTACGATGAGTATTTCTAAAGCATGAAAGAAAAGCGTACTCGGCAAAAAAGAAAGGCACGTGCTCGCTTCGGCAGCACATATACTAAAATTGGAACGATACAGAGAAGATTAGCATGGCCCCTGCGCAAGGATGACACGCAAATTCGTGAAGCGTTCCATATTTTTAAGTAGGATCACAAGTCTGCATCTTGTACAGCAATTAACCACTAAGAAGAATATATGCAGTGTATTATTTGTTGAAACTGTACTTTC
>NW_004524591.1:5938600-5940627 GCF_000260255.1 Octodon degus
AGTTGGATCCCTGGTACTGCATGACACACCAGCCCTGGAACCAGGTGTGGTGGCGCACACCTGTCATCCCAGCACTGGGGAGGCTAAGAGAGGAGGATCACTATGAGTCTTAACTGCATAGCAAGACCCTGTATCAAGTTAAAAAAAAAAAAATTAAGAAACTGAAAATGAGTAATGTTTAGACAGATACTGTTTAGACACCTCATAGCCATTTTACATTCCCTCTGAACAAATCTGGTACAACGTAACTAACATTTTGATCTGAAATTTAAAGTAGTTTGTCATTTTGAAGAAAATATATTCTCTGTATTATTTACATGGGTTAATATAGTAATGCCGTGGTAACTATACAGAAGTACATCTTTGCGTACGGGCAACTTCGGATGGTTTGGCACATGTGACTTAGTTTTGGTTTAATGAATGCCAAGAAGGCCACTTTGTTCAGGTCACCTATAACAAACCTCAAGGATGGCTATGAAAATAGGTAGAAGCTTCTGGAGAACTGAAAGCAATGAGACGGTGCCTTTTATACTCCAGGTAAATAAGAGACTTCAACTGAAAACATTTTCTTTGGGTTCCTGGAGTTATCAAACTGATCTTGTCATTATACTACTTTCCAGACAACTTGAGAAGTATTAAATGATTCTTACCTACATAAAAAGGTACACTAGCAAAGGCTCTAAGAGACATTAGTAATTGTTACTTTGCTAAAGTAAAGCATTTTCATCACAAAACATCACTTATAGAACATAGTATATGTCATAGTACTAACGTAGTATATGCCAAGTATATTTGTCCGAATATATAGTTCCTATAAATCAGTGTTTAAAAAATAGAAACAGGATAAAAGACCCACATGGAAACTTTATGAACATAAAAAAACACTAATTTAAACCGTAAAAGAGGAAGGACTACCCATGAACTATTAGGTATTATCAAAACACGGTGAATAATTTTAAAAATTTATTAGAGCAAAAGACATACTGTCATTGATAGCCTTCAAAATACCCACCCCCTGCATGGGACAGATGTATTCCCCTGTCCTGGCCACCTCCGGAATCAGTTCTAAAAGTCCTCTTCATGAGCATCTTCAGTTCTGCTGTCTTGGCTACCTCGACTTCCCAACTGAGGCAAAACCTTTACTTTTCTTCATTTTGACTGTGGGGAACAGCCAGAAGTGTCATAGTACCACATTCATTTAAGAAGGTGAAGATGGGGGCTGAGGAGATGGCTCAGTAGAATAAGTGCTTGCCTGGCAAGTGCAAGGGCCTGAGTTCAATCCCCGGTTCCGCAAAAAAAAAAAAGAAGAAGAAGAAGAAGAAGAAGGTGAAGATGGACACACTGTAATATTTTTCCAAGCTTTCCTTTCTGCTGGATGGCCCTGGGCAGTAGCTTTCACCATATTGTCTCTTCACAAAATTCATAAAAACACTCACTAAAGAGGACTCCATAACTGCTGCAAAGCCAAGAATGATGGGATAAGTGTGCTCAGAATGAGAGGCTGTATTGTGGAGGGGATCAATGACAGTGTGTCTTACTATAAAAACTTGTTATAATTTCACCATTCACTGCGCATGCTATTCACACTTTCTACACTGGAGAAAAGCATTACAACAATATGCAGTGTATTAATTAGTGTAACTGTCCTACTAACCTGTTTTGAAACTGTCTCATTGCTATTTCTTTTGTCAATAAAATTAATTTTTTAACAAAGAAAAAGCATAACTATGAAGTGATAATGCAGAGCCACCACAGCTAACATCCCCGTCATCACTATTCATGGCATTATAATTTGATATAAGTTTGGAAAGAAATTCCATATTATATGATGAAGGAGATTATCTCCATGTATCACTCTGGAGCAATCCTTGCACATCGCACCAGAAGACATATATAGCAGTGTTCATACTAGCAGCATCTGCATTACCAAAACCTTTAAGAAAGTCACCCCTAAATAAGTGAATTGCAATATATACAGTGATTGATTATGAATTAAGCAGTTTCACATATTCACATGAAACCATTTC
>NW_004524591.1:5940791-5941816 GCF_000260255.1 Octodon degus
TATGTTTATCAATAAAACTTTGAAAAGAAAAAAAAAAGGCATGATGGCAGTATGTATTGTTCTCACCACAAAAATTTGAAAACAGTAAACTGTTTAGAGCTGAGAATTCCAATCACTAAACACTTTTCTAGAAAAGCTCATGAATAGCCTTGAGTTAACAAGGAATCACTGAATTGTATCTGAGTCACTTTTTCGTCTCTTGACAGAACACTCAGCACGCACAACTTTCGGAGGAGAGAGAGGTTCAGCTAACTGCAAGGCAGGAAAGACACAGGGAAAGGGTTTGCTTGGCAAAGGAAAGCCGTACAACCCGTGGCAGCCAGGAAGCAGCAAGAGAAAAGAGGAGCTGGGGGGAGGCGGCACCTTGCCCTGTCATGGCCCCACAATGGCCTTTGCCCTGCAGACCCCACTGCCTCGCAGCATGCGCAGCTCCAGGTGCTCCGGGGATTGTCCACTGTGGAGCACAGCAACCCCACGAGCCCCTCGCCTTCCAAAAGCCCGAAATGAGCACTCAGTCTAGAGCTAAACCACCACAGCAAAGTGAAAGTTCCATCACCAGAGACCGTGCAATCCAAAGAACAGAGCAAACAGGGAACAGAGCCTAGAGAACAGAGGCCATCACTCAGCACTCCAGTTTTTGATTGGAAGCACCAGAAGCAAAGGAGAGATGGAAAGAGTAGCAAAACGCTTTAATTTTGAATGAAAATTTTCGGAAGAGCAATGGTCTGAGTTCAATCCCCGGTTCCGCCAAAAAAAGAAAAAAAAAAAGAAAATTTTCCAAGGAGTTATAGAAAATTCTGCCCTTCCAGGAGCACAATAAACTCCAAGTAAAGCAAACACAAAGAACTCCATACCTAGGTACAAGTAGTAAAATGGTGAAGGGGAAAGGCAAAAAAAAAACTCACTTTTTATTGTTTTCAAGATTTTATCATTAACAGGTTAGTGAAAAGACTGACAACTGACTTCCCATCAGAAATACTGAAAGCTATAAAACAGCAGGATGAACTTTTTTTTTTATTTTAGCA